>NC_057797.1:214667607-214842937 GCF_018294505.1 Triticum aestivum
CCGAAATCACCCGGAACACTTCCGGTGTCCGAATATAGCTGTCCAATATATCAATCTTTATGTCTCGACCATTTCGAGACTCCTCGTCATGTCGGTGATCACATCCGGGACTCCGAACTAACTTCGGTACATCAAAACTCATAAACTCATAATATAACTGTCATCGAAACCTTAAGCGTGCGGACCCTACGGGTTCGAGAACAATTTAGACATGACCGAGACACGTCTCCGGTCAATAACCAATAGCAGAACCTAGATGCTCATATTGGCTCCTACATATTCTACGAAGATCTTTATCGGTCAGACCGCATAACAACATACGTTGTTCCCTTTGTCATCGGTATGTTACTTGCCCGAGATTCGATCGTCGGTATCTCAATACCTAGTTCAATCTCGTTACCGGCAAGTCTCTTTACTCATTTCGTAATACATCATCTCGCAACTAACTCATTAGTTGCAATGCTTGCAAGGCTTATGTGATGTGCATTACCGAGAGGGCCCAGAGATACCTCTCCGACAATCGGAGTGACAAATCCTAATCTCGAAATATGCCAACCCAACATGTACCTTTGGAGACACATGTAGAGAACCTTTATAATCACCCATTTACGTTGTGACGTTTGGTAGCACACAAAGTGTTCCTCCGGCAAACGGGAGTTGCATAATCTCATAGTCATAGGAACATGTATAAGTCATGAAGAAAGCAATAGCAACATACTAAATGATCGGGTGCTAAGCTAATGGAATGGGTCATGTCAATCAGATCATTCACCTAATGATGTGATCTCGTTAATCAAATAACAACTCCTTGTTCATGGTTAGGAAACATAACCATCTTTGATTAATGAGCTAGTCAAGTAGAGGCATACTAGTGACACTCTGTTTGTCTATGTATTCACACATGTATTATGTTTCCGGTTAATACAATTCTAGCATGAATAATAAACATTTATCATGATATAAGGAAATAAATAATAACTTTATTATTGCCTCTAGGGCATATTTCCTTCACATCCAACACTCATTGCTTGTGCGTCAACCTTTTTTTAGGAAAGCCTCAAATATGTGGAAAACAGCATACAACCCATTTGCTAATTCTTAAGGTTTTTTTGGAGCCCATATTCTTTTTGTTAGCATTACAGCCCATATTGTGGCCACGGTTAAAAAATTATACGAAATTTTGCATATTTCGGTGCGGTCCGAACTGTTTTTAATCCCGAAATTTTGA
This sequence comes from Triticum aestivum, assembly GCF_018294505.1. Classification (NCBI taxonomy): domain Eukaryota; kingdom Viridiplantae; phylum Streptophyta; class Magnoliopsida; order Poales; family Poaceae; genus Triticum; species Triticum aestivum. The sequence goes on from NC_057797.1 coordinate 214,668,836, forward strand.
CTCACATTCAAACTGATTTAAAAAATAAATGTATATCAATATAAAATCCAACAAATTCTCCACGCATAAAAATTAATGTAATTTAAAATCTCGAAATGAAAAAAAGATATTTGAGACTAATTGCCGGTTTGATGTGTTTTAAAAATGTACAACCCATTTCTCCTTACTGATGGGCCATTTTCTCGGCCAGCCGAATGAAATCTCTCCTCGTCTTGAAAGATTTGCAGCCCAACAGGCCTGACAAAGCGACTTACTTGGCAAATCATTAAAAAACTGGGTTGTGGCCATGGACCCAGCTGTCAGTCCATTTGTTTTTTAGTCCATTTGGTGGGCTGGGTGAAACAATGATGTAGCATCTATGCAGCCCATTTAAATCCCATTTGCATTTTTCTCAAAAGCCGCAGACTTGCTGGGCTGGGTGAAAATATCATGTTGGGCTAGACGGAGAAATGTTATAAAAACATAAACACATGATTGCATGTCAGTAAAATCTTTGCAAGCTTATGTACGCAATCACTAGGAGTTAACTTGCCAAGTTATATATAAACAATTATTATTATTATTTTGTAAGAACTTTCAACTTACGAAATAAAATATCATTTTTAATTTGATGAGTTAATAGTACGTGGGGTATTATTATTTTTTAGGCTAGACGTGGGACAGTTGAGTTGGTTCTAGGGGAAAGTACCGGGAGAAAACTCAGTTTACATTAAAAAAGAAAGTGGGAGAAAATTCAGAGACCTGCTGGGTCCACCTGAGGAGGGGAATATGTTGGGAGGAAGGAGATTCAAAGCACAACAGCCGAGTGAAATAGTTTTTTTACGGACAAGTGAACTAGTTTACGTACATAAGCAAATTGCCACTAAAAAAAAGCAATCAGGTTAATGGGTTCTTAAAAGAAATATTTCGGACAAAACAGATAATTACGACACATAGGCTAATGCATGAAACACTCACATGATAAAGGTGCTTATAAACAGATAAAGTACAACATCTAGACCTTCCTGGCACGCTTGATCATGATGTTGCGGCTGTCCGTGTACTCGTCGGTTACGGGAAGCAGACACGCCCTCATGTCCAAGATCTGCATGTACATGTCGTAGCATGTGTATGCGCCCTTGGCCACGTAGGTTATGTAGGCTAGATTCAGAGGTACCTCCCACGTGTTCAGGTCGTCTTCTTTCATGTTGGCGTATCAGGGGTCGATGATGGTCTCAGCGAGGTCAACCACGGAGTCCTTCTCCTGCCCGTTGCTGATGATCTTGTATTGCTTCTGGATGTTGACAAGCTTGTTGCACCAGATGGCCAAATCGTCGCGTTCTTCCTTCTCTCCACCGTAGCGAAGGTGCAGTCGGTGTTGCCGATGAAACGTGTGAATGCTCCAGAACCTGGTGCAGCCATAGGACTGAGGCGAGGCAGAGCTTCAGCATAGGACTGAATGGCGAACTCAAAGGGGAACTCCTTGCTGAAGTCCATATCCAGCAGGCTCACCCCTCGGATCGCCATTGGAGTCTCTTCGAGTGAACAAGTGTGTAGGCGACAGCAGCAGTTCCTTTTTCAGCTCTTGGGGCACTGGATTCAACAGTAAGCTGAGTGTGTACAGGCGACAACAGTTACTACCCCTCCCTCATCCGCTGCACGCCCGGCAGAAGATGCACCCTCGGCCACACGTCAGTTCACAAGCAGGTCTGTATTGGTACTGTAATAACAGGAGTTAGTGGTCACTTTACTTAAATTTAATTAGCTTTAATAGAAATTTGTACTTAAAACAAGCAATGCATTTGCTCGTTCTATCAGTGCCACAGGATCAACATGCACAACAATTAGAATTATTATTCTCAGGACGCACACGATCATCACATTTGTCGCACTTTCACAAAAGATAATACTACCGAGTTTGAACTGTTTGTTATGGTTGTTGTCCTCTGCATCATCATGTCGTGTTTCCCAGCTTGCAAGATTCAGAACCAACAAATAAGATCCAAATAATAAGTACAACAAAGATGCCTACACATCTCATTGATCCCCAGCTTGCAAGATTCAGAACCAACAAATAAGATCCAAATAATAAGTACAACAAAGATGCCTACACATCTCACTGATTCCCAGCTTGCAAGATTCAGAACCAACCCATTAGAGCCTTTTGATAAAGTGAATATCGGGATTAAATCCATCTTGGCTAGCCATGTCATACAATCGAAGAACTTGGCGAATGGTCTTGACCGTCACAACATCTGTAGTTGAGTACTCCTGTTTGCACAACATGTTTGCACAGCACAAACAAGGAGACAGGAGAGCATGATTTCGCTTTAATAGCGGCCTCCTTGAACTCAACCTCCAGCTCTACTTGGATGAGGTCTGCCTGGAGTTCCATGATTCAATTCATGCGCCTTTTTCTGCAGTTCACCTGAAATGAAGCAAAGATTGCATCATTCAGCTAGCAAGAAGTACTTGCTCTTGTGAGCTGGCAGGTTCTTCTTTAGTAGTTGCACTAAAATTGAGGAACATTAAGGTTGGCTGTCCGGCTCATGTAAGGTGCAACTATAATTTTCTTATCCTTTTGTGCAGTTCCACTAAAATAAAGTGCCATTGTGGTGACAGTGACGGCTCCATCTTGCAAAGGCTAATAAAATGTTGCACGAGATTACCAGCAGAACTTGACGGAGATTTTGGAAACTCCAATCACCATTTTGTGCAGTTCCACCAAAATTGAGAGATGTTGCCCACGTGACATTTTAGTTGAACTGCACAAGACACTCATTCCAAAAAAAGTGTTTTCTGCAGTTCACCAAAAGGTCACAATAGCAACAAGGTGAAATGGATATCCCTATCTGCACAAAAAGATAGAAAGTAAACAGTTGCTGGTCAATAAGAATATACGAAACATATACAAAATGAAAAGAAGCATCTTAATTATGTTCATGGCAATCACGCAAGGACAATAGAAATTTTAAAACGTCAGCGATGCTTCATGTTACCAGAAGCATTACGATCAACAATGAGATTCCTCAAATATGGGATTACTTTAATGGTGGCATTGCTTGTTTACCAGACACAGTAAATCAACAGCAGCTAAAGAGTTGGTTTAAGGGCATGGGACCGTGGGGACACCAGGACACTCAGCAGCGTAAAGGAGCAACTTACTTATCATACTGGGGAAAACAGCAGGAGTGCCATTGTACTATGTGAGGGCAGCAAATCTAATCCTGGAGACCTTTTACTATGTGAGGGCAGCAAATCTAATCCTGGAGACCTTTTACTATGTGAGGGCAGCAAATCTAATCCTGAGACCTTTTACTATGTGAGGGCAGCAAATCTAATCCTGGAGACCTTTTACTATGTGATGGCAGCAAATCTAATCCTGGACATACTCTGTTGACTTGTCCACCAGCCGCCACTTTCTATCCTTTTTTCAACCAATAATAGATCTGTTCCTTATCCAGTTTGTACTGCGTTTTCCCATTATTTCCCTTTTCAACCAAGAGACCGGTTGGGTATCCGGTCTCTACTACTTTCACCATATTATTTCCTCTTTGAATCAAGTCCTAGATTCATGCTACAACTTTCCCCCCTTTCTTCGTTGTTTGAACAAAGCCCTAGATTCGAATGCATGAAGTAGCTTTACCTCTAATAATACTAAAAATTTAGGTGGCTTTGGAAGAGCTGATGGGAGTAGAAAAAGATGCACATGCAGACACGTGGGGAGCTGGGGCAGTAGAGCAAGGCCGCTTTCGAAGAACTTATACCTGAGGGTCGCCGGGATGTCGGCGGCGGCAGGTCGGATCTGCGGACAATACGGCAGGGAGGAAGAAGGGTCGGAGGACCTCCCGAGCCGGCCATGTGTCGGAGAGAACGGCACGGGCAGAGGATCGGGCCCCTCCGGCAGCTGTGGGTTTCCTCCCTCGGCGGCGATGACCGCGTGAACGATGCACCTTTTAGTCCTCTACACACACCGGCCGAAGGGATCCGACCGGATCTGTGACCAGCGGTGAGCAGAGAGAAAATGTCGCTACCGCTGTCTTGTTTATATCTGGAGAGGATGAGAGAATGAAGAGAGCAACCCTAGTAAAGCAAGCGCTCAGGCCCCTGCGTCCATATATAGTGGAGTGATTATCTTTTTTCTCTCCACAACAAGCGTTTCAATTTGTGTACGTGGCATTAAAGAAAAGAAACTCTCTATTTAAGGTGACTACTGTACGACTCCTACTTACTACTAGTAGTACTACAGTATTGTTCACTTGTGCTCCCCGCCCCTCCATTCATTGAACAACCCCACGGGTGAATAAACATACAGTAAGTACTGTATTTATATAGAACGAACAAGCTCGAACTGTTTTCGCGTAGTTAAAAGTTGAGGGCGGGGCTTTTCCCGGGCAGTACGCGCGGCAGTTTTCGGGTAGGGCCAGAAGACTATTTTAATTTTTTTAAAACTTCGAGACGGCCACATAGCATGGAGCCGACCCCAACGATTTTAAGCTTACAGGCACGGTACACGCTATCCTAGACTACTATACACATGAAACTGCCACACGAGCGTCCGGGCTGCGCTTGGCTCTTCGCCTCTTCGGGAAGTCGAACAATGATGGAATACTACTGCACTGGAGGAGTACTACAGTACGCTTCTGGCCATCTGACACCGATTGAACTGCTGCATGTCCACCGCGTGCGGGAGGGAGAGCGTGTAGCGAAAGCTTCTCCTAGTCTTGCCAGCCACCACGCTCATGGGCGAGGGAGGGACGCTCCTGCCTTTGCGTGTATGACAGGTGGGCCCTACAGGTGTGTGGCCAACCTGTCATACAGCCAAAGGCATGTGCAGTTAAGTCCGCGAGGGAGAGGATAATCAAACTTCTCGTTGATGTACGAGTTGACGCGACACATCAAAGCACTGCACTCGATATATTTCAATAATTTGCGTGTGTGACTCCCAGATGCAGAGGCCGGGGGTCATCATCCTCCTTTTCGAGAAAAAATAGACGCGTGTGTGAGAGGACGAGTGCGTGCGTGCACCTCTTCTCTTCCTGTATAACGTACTACTAAACTCAGAGTACAAGTTTTTGTGGGTGGCACGATGGTGCGTGCGAGAAGTCCCGAGAGATAGGTTTAATGCATTAATTGCAATGCATGCATGCATAAAGTACATGCATTGGTCAATTTTCTCTTAATACTTGCATGCAATGATTTAATGCACCTTGGAATCTGAACATGTGTTGGGGACAACCAAATTGAGCCTTATAAAATGGAAAAACTAAAATTTTGAGATAAGCCCTATAAAACCGGAAAGGAGGGAGTAGAAAAAGAAGTACTCCATCCGGGAATAGTGCCGCACTTCGAAACTAGAACCGTCAATAAATTTTGAGCTTGCGTCTCGTCACATTCCAAATTACTCCACGCTATATTGAATTGCAAACCTGTTCACACCGATCACAACCTAAACGGTTTCCCACTTAGGAGCGTATTAGTACTCGGTTATAAATACTAGTATGCCAAGATGACTGCACATTCCTCCTCAACTCCTCATCCACAAAAACAAACAAGTCATTCAGCATCCTTCCCTTGCGTCTGCCATGGCCAGCGTGAGTTCTGGGTCGAGAGATTGCCACCAGGGAGAGGCGAGCATGGAAGCGGAAGCACGAGAGATGTCCCGCCTCGCTGCGAGAGCAGCCGACATGTCCCGCCGCGCGGAAGTAGCAGCACAGAGGTCCCGCCGTGCCGCTGAAGCAGCACGGAGGTCCCGCCGCGCCGTCGATGCAGCAGACTGGTCCGGCCGCGCCGCGGAAGCAGCAGAGATGTCCCGCCGCGCCACGAATGCAGTAGAGATGTCCCGCCGCGCCGCGGCGGCCTGGGAAAATTTCTCGCGGGCACGCGACGACTGTTACAGGCGCATGCATGCGATCGTCCATAGCCAGACGGATCAGATCTCCCGCTCGGCGAGGTTGCAGGACGACATGATAGCCTCGTTTGAACAGGCTACCGGCGTCATCCGGCAACTAAGGGAGGGCAATGAGAGGCTCCGGGCCGAGCGCGACCTGCTGAGGGAGAAGATCGTCCGAAGTGCAGACCTGCAGGAGGAGACTAGTGCCTTGTTGAAGAAACTTATGGACGAGAATGACATGCTCCGCAACGAGCGCCAAAGGCTGGTGGAGGAATCCGTGGATGTTCTCAAGCAGCGTCTTGAGGACACGAAAGAGCTCATTGCCGCTCGCCGCGGAGACTAGTTTCCTGGTTTCTTTTGATGTAATAATCGGTTTAGGATGTGGATTGTGTCGTCGGTTGTGAAATGTTGGGTTCTAGCGCGGATGTTTGGCCTTTGTTGGCCTCTTGGGATGTTGCGATTTCAATCTGGTAGCTTTTAGTCCTTCGTGTTAGGCTGGAGTTGTGCTGAACTTCTTGTGAATTGTGGTGGTTTTCAGTAATGAAAATCGGAAGGGGCAAGCCCTTCTTTGATCAAAAAAATTTAATCGTCCTTATATATTCATCAGTCTTGCTATAAGTCGCAGTAGATGCTATATAGGTCCGTCGGATCTTACATCAAGATCCGTGCTTTCAGATTTTCTTTTTTCTCTCTTAAATCTCAGTCGAGTGAGACATAGCCACGCCATTAAACAGAGGCTCGGGCGCCATTAATGGAGACCTTGGGAGAGAGGTGGACGGCAGATGGAGGTCAAAGGGCTCTCCTCCCGATAAGCACGCGCAGGGGTCTGATCGCACGCCTCTCGTACTCAAATAGCTACCCTGCACGTCGCCTCCTAGCTAATAAAAAAGGGGACGCGTGGCGGCACGTAAATGGTACTAGTAAGTAGAACGCCCACGGTTTCAATAATACTTGTGTTTCCGATTGTAACGTGACAACACTTCTTCCAAAATGACTTTGTTGATTGTTAATGTGTGCGCCTTCGCAAATCGGACTGCAAATTTACCACAGCATGTTGGTGCCATGTCATGGCACCAAGCCAAGTTTCATTATTTTCATGCGTGTTTTGGATTTACAGGAATTAAAAAACTAAGTTTCTCAATGTTTCCAACCCAGCCACGACGCCCAGAATTTTGAATTTCATTCCCATTTCTTGCATGGAACCTAGAAATTTACCCGAGGACACACATGTGATTTTTCAACCAACTTTGGTGCACTGGAACATGTGCTTGTATTTCAAATTTGAATTATGCACACAAAGGTGACACGTTCCCTCCCAGAACCACGAGCCTTCTTGAGAGAAGCTCCGATTTGCAAGAAGCTTATACCAAAATTTGTTCCTATTCGGCCAATTTTTTTACCACGGCATGGTACTACCATGACATGACACCATGCCAAGTTTCATGATTTTAAAACCAAGTTTCTCAATGTTATCGACCGAGCCACGATGCCCAGATGTTTGAATTTTATTCTCATTTTTTGCATGGGACCTACTCCCTCCTTCCATCTATATAGGGCCTAATGTGTTTTTCAAGACAGCCTTTGACTATTGACAAGATTAATAGCACATGAGATGTATACTATGCAAATTATATTATTGGAAGCTCCTTTGACATACAAAATTGAAGGTATGCTTTGTGTAAGTTGCATGTCATATATTATTGCTCTAACGTTTGGTCAAAGTTAGCCTCGAAAAACGCATTAGGACCTATATGCATGAGAGGAGTCGACTTCGAGAGAACGTGTTTGTTCGAGAGACACCGAGGAAGACTACTATATATCGATGGTGCATGTAGGCGGGAATTAAACTAAGGGATGGTCTTATTGGTTTCGGGGATATAGGGGAAGAGTGAGAGGCGGGGGGGGGGTAGCTAGAAGGAGATTGTTAAGTGTGAGTGTGTGTTTTACCCATCTAGGCGGAAGTTATGTGCACAAAAGAGGAGAACGATTCGATGTGGCGTTAGGATTGAGGGTAATTAACTACGTATGGAGACATAGAGACCTTGAACGTGCATGTGTGAGAGGTATACATGTATACGTGGGATGTGTGTGTGTGCGCGCGCATGATCGAGATAAAAGAAAGAAGACATAAGTCATAAGATCAACGACATGGGAGAGACGGATCGGTATGACAATATGCATGCATGTGAGAATGCATGGAAGAAGTCCCGACAATTGAGCATGTGTTTTTGTCTTTAAGAGATAGTGGCGTGGGCTGGAGCATGCATCTATGGCGAGCAGAGGGAGTGAGGCGCAACGATTGTGCAAAAGAGACCAACCTATAAATGCATATGTATGGAGAGACATATATAGTGTGGGTGATAGGAAGCAAGACTCCGTGCGAGAAAGAAATGTTGACGGAGAAACTACAGATAGATACAGAGATGGAGATGCTAGCTAGAGGGACATCCGCTAGTTTGGGTGTTGGAGATGACCGTCGGGTGGTTCAAAGGGTGAAGTTATATATGTGTGTGAGAGGGCACTTGACTGCATGTAGAGAGAAACATATGTAGTGTGCGTGATAGGAATCAAGAGTGAGGGCGAGAAAGAAGGTTGATGGAGAAACAGATAAATAGAAAGATAAAGATGCTAGCTAGTGTGCGTTAGAGATAGGAGTCGAGTGGATCAGAAGGCTGGGTTATGTGTGTGGGTGTGAGAGAGATAGAGAGAGGGTGCGTGTGAGTCACATACAAACAGATATCAGAGAGAAATGAGATCCAGAGAGACGGAGTTTTGTGTCTGCGAGAGAGAAAGATATTTCACAACGAGAGTGATAGCTAGAGAGACATACGAGGGAACGCAAGATATCTCTAGGGAGAGAGGGTGTGTGTGAGCGACATACAAGAGAACAATGGAGAAATATGAGACCCTGGGAGACAGAGTTTGTGTTTGTGTGTGAGAAAGAGATATTGATGAGGAAGAGTCGTAGGTTCTCATATCTAAGGAGCGAAAGACATCTCTGTATGAGGGGTGTGCGAGTGGCACACATGGGAATAGTAGAGAGAAATGAGACCCCGGGAGACAAAGTTTTGTGTTTGTGTGAGAGAAAGAGATTCCACATGGAGAATCATAGTTAGAGACACATAGCAGGGAGCGAGATATACTTAGAGAGAGATAGAGTGATGAAGGTCGAGGGAGAGAGTACCGTCAGTGTGTTACGAAGATAAAAGATCATTGTCGACATACAGGTAGCACGAGAGATACCTGAGAGACGATGAACGCGTATAGGTCCAGAGAGATAGTCCTATATAAGCATGAGTGATAGCTATATGAGACGAATATCTGGATTAAAGGGGATTCAAATATTTAAACTGGAGATCACGACATCGATAATATCATAACGCAAATTGGTGTATCAAACATGCATATTCATTTGAATTTGGGCACACGTGTAATGTTATATAGTTTATCAATATTGGTGATCCATAGATTCTTCAATTACAAACAATGCATGGTTTATATGCAATTAATGTCTAAACGGGATTACACTATATGTTGCGTGTGTGAAACACATTATACATGTTTGAGAAGTAAAAAAACCCGCATGAAACACACATTAATTGGAGACAGTTAGCGAGGAATGCATACATTGGATTTCAACATAAAGTGGTTTCAAATATTTGAAAATCCAAATTGATGGATACAACCTTATGAATCTGAGATCATGCCATTTGTAAACCATATTTATGTATAAATGGTGTTGTGCTTTTGAAAGTATATATAAAAAATGATGTATATAGAATGTAATTCCAATTGAAAATGGATCCCGCCCGAAAAAAATAGAATACAAACGGGATTCGAATTGAGTTGGCACGGTAAACGTGCACTCTGCAAAATTTGAACGAAGCGGGGAAAGTCGCAGTAACCGCCCGGAACCAAAATCTGCGAGATGGAAATCACTGCTGCCTATCCCTGCCACGCAAAGCCTATATGCTGGATTTCTATAGGTTTCGATAGGGGTAGGTTTGTAATTTCACCCAAACGTGACGTAACCGCCTCTCACCCGGATTCATACACGGTGGGCGCCAAAACACAGTGTGTCCTCGGCCGAAATCGACTCCCTCCCCGATTCATATTCATACACGGTGGGCGCCAAAAACAAACTCTCGTCGGCAAATATTCGGTGTATGCGAGATTACCGTCCTATCCCCGACCGACTAGTGTTGCTGTGATGTAGTAGAAATTTGAAACGGGGGCTAAGTTTGTAAATTTCCTCGCATTTGAGACAAGCGCGCCCTGAATACATGGTTCCCCCCTTCCTCTCTACCTCCCTTTTCCCCATTCGTACTCCGTGGGCGCCAAAACACCCTCTCCACCCCACCCTCCTCCGTCCGCCGCCGTCCGCCACCCCATCCACCGCCGTCCTCCTCCACCATGCCGGAGCTGATACCCCGACGCCGCCGTCCATTACAAGAGATCGACCTCTCTCATCCACGGCTTCGGACCGGGATCCTTGCATCCCGTCCTCTCGCTTCATCCCCGCCGTCGTCCACCTTGCCGGCGCCGCTCCTACGACCGTCTCGTCCACCGCGCCCCGCCGCCACCGTCTACCCTCCTAGATCTGCTTCCACGCCGCCGACAGCCATCGCTACCGCAGCACCGTCAAATTCTCAGCAGATGCCTACACGGCGCCGCACCAGAGGCGGTACTCTTTCGTATCTGCTCAACTTATTTATCGCAGCAAGAAAATAGATCGCCACTGCTTTACTCTGATTTCTTGTCTTGGTTGCGAAGTTGCCTTTGTCCGGTTTGCACCTTCAGATCCGCCATGGCACGCTCAACACCATACTCGCAATGCTTATGGTTTTCCCCTTTTATATTCCACACTAGTTAAATCACAGTAGACTAAATTTCAAAATTGGGTCAGTCGATTTTTCAGAGCTCGCCGGAGTTCGCCGATGCGATCGAAGGGGCTCGGGTGGTTGTGGGGCCTCGCCGAACGAAGAAAACTCGACGCGGGTGGGGGTTGGGGTGGGGGTGGCGGAGGAACACAGGCGGTGGGGGCCGGTGGTCCGGCCGGCGGCCCGTGCGGTGTTCTGTATGGGAAGAATCAGAGACGAGGAAGAAGAAGGGTTAGGAGACGTAGGATCTTCATCCAACCGCCTGAAATGGTCGAGAGACAGCTAGGAGTTGCATTCTTAATGCGCTCTGGTTCATCATGTGTGGGCACTGCGCAACCAACATTTTATTATCCAAAATCTGCTTGCTCTTCTTTACCATGTTCCTCTTCCGTTCTTCTTTAATATGTACTCTCTCCGTTCCTAAATACAAGTCTTTGTATAGATTCCACCATGGACTACATATGGAGCAAAATGAGTGAATCTACACTCTAAAATGTACCTGGATACATCTGTATGTGATCCATAGTGGAAATCTCTACCAAGACTTATATTTTGGAACGGAGGGAGTATGATAGTAGTACAGTATGTTCCTTGTACTGAAGATGAGCAGGGACATTTGCAGTGTAGAGGTCTATACGGTCGGTTGTGATGGACACTTTGAGCCTCTTTGATTCGTAGGATCTTGTAAACATAGGAATAGGATTTGTAGTGGCCTGCCCACTTGAATCCTATAAGAATAGCAAGGAAATGCGGGGAGCTGTGTCGCCTTTGAGAGTTACATTGATATTAACAGTACCGCACCTTCACTTGAAGAGAGCTGGTATCCGAAGCCTTTCTAGCCGTACCGGCAATACTAGCACATATATTCCAGCAAGTTCCACTTTGCTGATTTTACTCTGATGCTTAAGGTTTTCCCGTTATATCTACACTATGATCTGTGTAGCTGCTTTGTGTCGCACTAGCAGCAGTCCACTCTTGAAGCTAAACACTGCAATGACTTACAAAATTGGCACCAAGGCATTGAGTGCCATTCTGGATGCAATGAAACTCATACGCTCCCCACCTGTTGATTCTTGTTCAGAATATCATCCTAATGACTATTCTAACCTCGAGGAGTCAAAGGCAGATGGCCTGTCCTGTTCACCCATCAAGGTGCCTGTTCTAATTTGGCAATGTTTTATTGATTGCGGGTATCTTGCATATGTTGTCTTGCATTTCTTCTACTTTGTTGCACCGCCATCTGCTTAGTTTACTCATCATATATGTCGAGATGCCATGCCCATCCATTATCAATACATATTCCATCTGTCATCATACCATGTTTTTCCACTCAAATGTTGTTCTTGTGCATCAGACATCAAAAAGGAAGAGGGTGATTGCCGAACCTGAAGGAGCACCAGCAAAGTCCTTGAAAAACGTGGTGGTGCCGGAGAAATCAGACAGCACCCCACTTATATTGGCTGTACAACCAGTGACACAAAACGTAGGACCGACTCCAGCAGACTGTACCCATACTTCACTGGCCACACCACTAGCCCCACCACACAGGACCTGCACTCCAGCAAAAGGTATACCGATTTCATTTGCCATAGCACTAGCTGTACCATAGAAAAATCCCACTCCAGCAAAAAGTACAGCAAGTCCACTGGCCGAAGACCTATCCCAACTGCAGAGACGGCCAATTCCTGCAGATTGGAACCCCATTCCATTTATTCCCAGTTTAAAAGACAATGCTTTCAATGTTGTTAGGGACTACGTGCATATATTCCCATCATGGGAAGATTATTGTGAAGACAAACACCATTTTCACATCTTCCTGTCCAACTTACGTGTAAGTGCTATTATTCATGGTTATTATTTTCCTGTTTTCTGCTGATTGAACACATGAATGATTTACATTACATTGTTGTAACTAGGCGAGGGTCAATCTGGATAGTCATGACGAGCAAAGCTTGCTTGTGCTTTTCAAGGAAGCATTGCAGCAGTATCGGTGTTACCTGAGGAAATCACACTTTGATGGCAAGTCTATAAACGAATTTCCGGTGAAGTCTCCTGTGCTAAATTTAGAAGACATTGAATGGAAAAACCTTTTTATGCACTGGTCTCGTTCCCAGGATGAGGTACTGTCTATGAAATCACATGACAATTTGAACTTCTACTTTTCCGCATGTGCCTTACGGATCTTTTTTGCAGGAAATCTGCTCGAAGAAGAATTCCGGTTTGACAAGAACGACAGGATATCGCAAATATGCTGCCCGCTGCTTTGCTCTTGTTAGTACCTGTTGTCCTGTATCACTGTACTTGCATACATACCTGGTTCATTATGTGACAGCAGTATGCATGATAGCTTGCTTATCAATTGTTCGCTCCAAATTATCTGATCTGTATGAATGGTTACATTAGTGTAGAATATATCCAATGCCAATGTTTTTTAGCTCTGCATTGTTCTTGTAAGTACATGCTGTCCTTTATCAGTGTACTTATAATGACAGGTAGTTGTTCATGTACCATCACTCTGCAGCTTATTTTCCTTTGCCCTCCATTTTCTACACATCAGATCTATATTTACTCTTACCATAAGGTTGGTACTGAAGAAGTTTAGCTGTGCATTGCTCTTGGCTGTACCTTTTGCCTGTATCGCTGCACTTACATTTATAGCTACTTGGTTATGTAGCATCACTCTTCATCTTATCTTAAATATTCTCCATTTTTTCGTATATTATCACATCTATATTTACTCTTAACAAAATGTAGAATAAAGGCAATGCTTTTGAAGAAGATTCTGTGGTAAACTTCTTGAATTGCCCCCCCCATCAGCATGGACAAGGCCTTTATAGAGCCTGTCTTCACCAATAATGTAAGTTTGTCCATCTCAAGCCTTCAAACTTTGTTGTATATATTTGGTTAGGCATGACTGCAACAGCTGTTTATTTTTGGTGTTTGCATCAAATTGCTTGTTTAAAGTTTATTATGTAGTTCATAAACAAAAGTTTGTCCTTTCTCAATTTAAGTTTTCAGTTGTACAACCAACTTCCTTCTTCATACCATGTAAATTAAACTATACAGAGCAAGTGATCTTCTTTTGCACTGCATGTATGCTTCTGTTCTTCATCCGTAATCCAGTGGTGTGGTGAACCTACCCACTACAGCACAATGTCATATTCTGCAATGTCTTAACTATGAACAATGTCATATCATTCTACTATTATTTAAACCGTCTCTTTATTTGCCAATCTGAAATGGTATAAATTGACAGCACACTAACCATTGATACTTATGAGTTCTTGATCTGTAATCCAGTGGTGTCGTGAAGCTGCCAACTCCTTCACAATGTCATTTCCTGCCATGTCTTGACCTGAACAATACCATATTGTGTTAATGCAAATTTAAACTGTGTCACTTTATTCGTCAGTAAGAAATGTGATGAATTGTCAGCACTGATACTTTTATGTGCAAAACCTGTCATCTGTCTGCTTGTTTATCTTTCAGAGTGAGGAAGATATAAGTGTTGAACAAGCGCAGTCTCATCATCTTGCTCAGCTGCTTGCGCTGCAGCTCCCCAGCAGGGCTAACCTTTCTTGAACTCTATTGAAGTGCTGTCGGTTTTGTATATTATTTTGTCGGCGTGTTTATTTGCACTGGTGGCGATCTTTGATGCCCAGTGTATGTAATCTGCTGTCTGCTTGTGCTTTATTATCATAGTGGCGAACTTTGATGCCCAGTGGATGTAATATGCCGTAATTTCTTTATTGTATAGTATAGGTTTTTTCTTATTCACGATGCTGCAGTTATTTTACTGTATATATATCCTGTCTTCGCAGTAAACCGGCCAAACCGTAAAATTACGGTACATAATCGGGCCGTCATGCAATCACGATGTAGGTTGGGCCTGAAACGTGCCGATCAGCTCACGGGCCGGCAGCAGCCCGAAATGAACCCCGGCCCATGATTGTGCGAATCAAATCACGGGCTTTTAACAGGCCGAAAAATTGTCTCGGTCCTTGTTTGGCCCAATCAGATATCGGCTGCGAGCAGGCCGGATGCAAACCGGGCCGTAGTTAGGCCCAACTATATGATGGGCTTTTAATAGGCTGAAATTAATATAGGGCCGAAATGTTAAACGGGCCCTTAACAGGCCAAAACTAATATCAGGCCGAATTACTAAGTGGGCCTTTAGCAAGTGGGCCCAAAAGCATAGTGTCCAGTTGACGGGCCGAATCTAATATGGGCCATAATTAGGCCCAAAACCTCTTAAAGGGCCGGACCTGATCTGGGCCATAATTTGGCCCAGAACATGGTAGGCTTTTAACGGGCCAGATCTCATATGGGCCACTATTAGGCCCGGAGCGTGGCAGGACATTAATAGACCGGATCAAATATGGGCCGGCATTTGGCCCAAAACATGGCAGCCAGTTAACGGGCCGGCCTACTAGGGTCCTCAAAATCTTGTGGGCCTACAGCTAGGCCGGCCCATTAATGTCGGCGAAATCTCGTGGGCCTTTAGCTGGGCCGGCCCATTATGATCCGCAAGAATTTTGTGGGCCTTTACCTGGGCCGGCCTATTATGGCACATGAAAATCTTGTGGGCCTTTACCTGGGCCAGCCCATTATGGCCCATGGAATCTTGTGGGCCTTTAGCTGGGCCAGCCCATTATGGTCCACAAAATCTCGTGGGCCTTTAGCTGGGCCGACCCATTATGGTCCGCAAAATCTTGTGGGCCTTTAGGTGGGCTGGCCCATTTAAACTTGTTGGGCCGTGCCACGTGTCGACATATCATAGGCGCATTTTGTCCAGTGAGTGGATGACATCTGTCCCGACGATGAGCCGACACGTGTTTCCTCTAGCCAATGATGATTTTACATGTGGAAAATCCCCATTGGTCGGGGCTGTTAACGGGTTATCGGATCCAAAACCCGACCCGGTAGCTTAACGACGTTCCGTTATGGTGGATGCCACGTGTCGGTCACCCTTGACGAAAGCACTTCTGTGACGCGCGATTTATCAACATGGAAGTGGACACTTCCGTGATGATAATTTTGGTAATGTCATGGAACACTTCTACGACAGCACAGGAATGACTATCTTGATTGTGTCATAAATTTGTCATGGATGTACATGCATGACAAAAAAGCGACCTACTGTGACAAACACGTATCATCACGGAAGTGTATTTTTTGTAGTGCACCCTTCCACCATTGCTAGCCTCTCTAGTACCGTGCAACTTTCGCCGGTACCTTAAACCCACCATATACCTTCCTCAAAACATCCACCATACCTACCTATCATGGCATTTCCATAGCCATTCCGAGATATATTGCCATGCAACTTCCATCATCATCGTATACATGACTTGAGCATTCACTGTCATATTGCTTTGCATGACCGTAAGATAGCTAGCATGATGTTTTCATGGCTTGTCCATTTTTTTGATGTCATTGCTATGCTAGATCATTGCACATCCCGGTACACCGCCGGAGGCATTCATATAGAGTCATATCTTTGTTCTAGTATCGAGTTGTAATATTGAGTTGTAAGTAAATAAAAGTGTGATGATCATCAATATTAGAGCATTGACCCAGTGAGGAAAGGATGATGGAGACTATGATTCCCCCACAAGTCGGGATGAGACTCCGGACGAAAAAAATAAAAAAATTAAAAAAAAGAAAGGCCATAAAAAAGAAGGCCCCAAAAAAATAATGAGAGATAAAGAGAGAAGGGACAATGCTACTATCCTTTTTCCACACTTGTGCTTCAAAATAGCACCATGTTCTTCATATAGAGAGTCTCTTGAGTTATCACTTTCATATACTAGTGGGAATTTTCATTATAGAACTTGGCTTGTATATTCCGATGATGGGCTTCCTCAAATGCCCGTGGTCTTCATGAGCAAGCAAGTTGGATGCACACCCACTTAGTTTTTAGTCTGAGCTTTCATACACTTATAGCTCTTAGTGCATCCGTTGCATGGCAATCCCTACTCACTCACATTGATATCTATTGATGGGCATCTCCATAGCCCGTTGATACGCCTAGTTGATGTGAGACTATCTTCTCCTTTTTGTCTTCTCCACAACCACAATTCTATTCCACCTATAGTGCTATGTCCATGGCTCACGCTCATGTATTGCGTGAAAGTTGAAAAGGTTTGAGAACGTCAAAAGTATGAAACAATTGCTTGGCTTGTCATCGGGTTTGTGCATGATGTGAATATTTTGTGTGGTGAAGATGGAGCATAGCCAGACTATATGATTTTGTAGGGATAACTTTCTTTGGCCATGTTATTTTGAAAAGACATGACTGCTTTATTAGTAGGCTCAAAGTATTATTGTTTTTATGTCAAATGATAGACTATTGCTTTGAATCACTCGTATCTTACTATTCATGCCATGATTAGATATGTGATCAAGATTATGCTAGGTAGCATTCCACATCAAAAATTATCTTTTTTATCATTTACCTACTCGAGGACGAGCAGGAACTAAGCTTGGGGATGCTCATATGTCTCCGTCGTATCTATAATTTTTGATTGTTCCATGCCAATATTCTACAACTTTCATATACTTTTGGCAACTTTTTATACTATTTTTGGGACTAACATATTAGTCCAGTGCCCAGTGCCAGTTCCTGTTTGTTGCATGTTTTTTGTTTCGCAAAATATCCATATCAAACAGAGTCCAAACGGGATAAAAACCGACTAAGATATTTTTGGAATATATATGATTTTTGGGAAGAAAAATCCACGCGAGACGGTGCCCGAGGGAGGCACGAGGTAGGGGGGTGCGCCCCACACCCCTGGGCACACCCCTGACCTTCGTGGCCACCCCGTAAGGAGGTTGATGCCCTTCTTTTGCCGCAAGAAAGCTAATATCCGGATAGAGAATGTTTAAAATTTCAGCCCAATCAGAGTTACGGATCCAAATAGAGAGAGACAGACCCAATCTCGGAGGGGCTCTCGCCCCTCCCATGCCATGGAGACCAAGTACCAAAGGGGAAACCCTTCTCCCATCTAGGGAGGAGGTCAAGGAAGAAGAAGAAGGGGGGCTCTCTCCCCCTCGCTTCCGGTGGCGCCGGAGTGCCACCGGGGGCCATCATCATCACCGCAATCTTGACCAACAACTTCACCGCCATAATCACCAACTCTTCTACCCTCTATGCAATGGTGTAACCCCTCTTTTACCCGCTGTAATCTCTACTTAAACATGGTGCTCAACGCTATATATTATTTCCCAATGATGTGTGGCTATCCTATGATGTTTGAGTAGATCCGTTTTGTCCTATGGGTTATTTGATGACCGTGATTGGTTTGAGTTGCATGTTTTATTATTGATGCTGTCCTATGGTGCTCTCCGTGTCATGCAAGCGTGAGGGATTCCCGCTGTAGGGTTTGCAATATGTTCATGATTTTCTTATGGTGGGTGGCGTGAGTGACAGAAGCACAGACGCGAGTAAGTAGGTTGTTTGTGTATGGGATAAAGAGGACTTGATAATTTAATGCTATGGTTGGGTTTTACCTTAATGATCTTTAGTAGTTGCGGATGCTTGCTAGAGTTCCAATCATAAGTGCATATGATCCAAGTAGAGAAAGTATGTTAGCTTATGCCTCTCCTGTTGGGGAACGTTGCAGAAAATTAAAATTTTTCCTACGGTTTCACCAAGATCCATCTATGAGTTCATCTAAGCAACGAGTCAAGGGAGTGAGTTTGCATCTACATACCACTTGTAGATCGCGTGCGGAAGCGTTCAAGGGGATGGTGATGATGGAGTCGTACTCGTCGTGATTCGGATCACCGATGACCAAGTGCTGAACGGACAGCACCTCCGCATTCAACACATGTACGGGACAGACGACGTCTCCTCCGTCTTGATCCAGCAAGGAGGAAGGAGAGGTTGTGGAAGGCAGCTCCAACGGCAGCACGACGGCGTGGCGTAGTTGGTGCAGAAGTACTCCGACAGGGCTTCGCCAAGCACGTACGGAGGAGGAGAGGTGTTGGCGAGGGGAGGGGCTGCGCCTTGAGTTGTGTATAGCAGCCCTCCCCTCACCCCTATATATATAGGAGGAGAGGGGCAAGGGGGCCGGCCCTCTAGGGGAAACCCTAGAGGGGGGGGGGGGGGGCGGCCAAAGGGAGAGGGAAAAAGGGTGGCTTGCCCCCTAAGCTAGGGGGCGCCCCCTTTAGGGTTTTCCCTCCCGTTTGCCCTAGCCGCATGGGCCTAGGTGGGGAGGCGTGCCCAGCCCACTAGGGGCTGGCTCCCTCCCCCACACAGCCTATGTGGCCCCCCCGGGAGGGGTGGCCCCACCTGGTGGACCCCCGGAACCCTTCCGGTGGCCCCGGTACAATACCGGTATGCCACCAAAACTTTCCGGTGTCCGTTTAACCACTTTCCTTATATAAATCTTTACCTCCGGACCATTCCGGAACTCCTCGTGATGTCCGGGATCTCATCCGGGACTCCGAACAACATTCGGTAATCACATACTTGTCTTCCTGACAACCCTAGCATCACCGAACCTTAAGTGTGTAGACCCTACGGGTTCGGGAGACACGTAGACATGACCGAGACGGCTCTCGGGCAATAACCAACAGCGGGATCTGGATACCCATGTTGGCTCCCACATGCTCCTCGATGTTGTCATTGGATGAACCACGATGTCGAGGATTCAATCAACCCCGTATACAATTCCCTTTGTCAATCGGTACGTTACATGCCCGAGACTCGATCGTCGGTATCCCAATACCTCGTTCAGTCTCGTTACCGGCAAGTCACTTTACTCGTACCGCAATGCATGATCCCGTGATCAAACACTTGGTCACTTTGAGCTCATTGTGATGATGCATTACCGAGTGGGCCCAGAGATACCTCTCCGTCATACGGAGTGACAAATCCCAGTCTCAATCCGTGTCAACCCAATAGACACTTTCAGAGACACCTGTAATGCACCTTTATAGTCACCCAGTTACGTTGTGACGTTTGGTACACCCAAAGCACTCTTACGGTATCCGGGAGTTACACGATCTCATGGTCTAAGGAAGAGATACTTGACATTGGAAAAGCTCTAGCAAACGAACTAACCGACCTTTGTGCTATGCTTAGGATTGGGTCTTTGTCCATCACATCATTCTCCTAATGATGTGATCCCGTTATCAACGACATCCAATGTCCATAGCCAGGAAACCATGACTATCTGTTGATCACAACGAGCTAGTCAACTAGAGGCTCACTAGGGACATATTGTGGTCTATGTATTCACACGTGTATTACGATTTTCGGATAATACAGTTATAGCATGAATAAAAGACTATTATCATGAACAAAGAAATATAATAATAATACTTTTATTATTGCCTCTAGGGCATATTTCCAACAGTCTCCACTTGCACTAGAGTCAATAATCTAGTTACATTGTGATGAATCGAACACCCATAGAGTTCTGGTGTTGATCATGTTTCGCTCGTGAGAGAGGTTTAGTCAATGGATCTACGACATTCAGATCCGTATGTACTTTGCAAATTTCTATGTCTCCATCTTGAACATTTTCACGGATGGAGTTGAAACGACGCTTGATGTGCCTGGTCTTCTTGTGAAATCTGGGCTCCTTCGCAAGGGCAATAGCTCCAGTATTGTCACAGAAAAGTTTGATCGGCCCCGACGCATTGGGTATGACTCCTAGGTCGGTGATGAACTCCTTCAACCAAATAGCTTCATGCGCTGCCTCCGAGGCTGCCATGTACTCCGCTTCACATGTAGATCCCGCCACGACGCTCTGCTTGCAGCTGCACCAGCTTACTGCTCCACCATTCAACATATACACGTATCCGGTTTGTGACTTAGAGTCATCCAGATCTGTGTCGAAGCTAGCGTCGACGTAACCCTTTACGACGAGCTCTTCGTCACCTCCATAAACGAGAAACATGTCCTTCGTCCTTTTCAGGTACTTTAGGATATTCTTGACCGCTGTCCAGTGTTCCTTGCCGGGATTACTTTGGTATCTTCCTACCAAACTTACGGCAAGGTTTACATCAGGTCTGGTACACAGCATGGCATACATAATAGATCCTATGGCTGAAGCATAGGGGATGACGCTCATCTCTTCTTTATCTTTTGCCGTGGTCGGGCATTGAGCCGAGCTCAATCTCACACCTTGCAATATAGGCAAGAACCCCTTCTTGGACTGATCCATTTTGAACTTCTTCAAAATTTTATCAAGGTATGTGCTTTGTGAAAGACCTATGAGGCGTCTCGATCTATTTCTATAGATCTTGATGACTAATATATAAGCATCTTCTCCAAGGTCCTTCATTGAAAAACACTTATTCAAGTAGGCCTTAATGCTGTCCAAGAATTCTATATCATTTCCCATCAAGAGTATGTCATCTACATATAATATGAGAAATACTACAGAGCTCCCACTCACTTTCTTGTAAACGCAGGCTTCTCCATAAGTCTGCATAAACCCAAACGCTTTGATCATCTCATCAAAGCGAATGTTCCAACTCCGAGATGCTTGCACCAGCCCATAAATGGATCGCTGGAGCTTGCATACTTTGTTAGCATTCTTAGGATCGACAAAACCCTCCGGCTGCATCATATACAGTTCTTCCTTAAGATGCCCGTTAAGGAATGCCGTTTTGACGTCCATCTGCCATATCTCATAATCATAGTATGCGGCAATTGCTAACATGATTCGGATGGACTTAAGCTTCGCTACGGGAGAGAAAGTCTCATCGTAGTCAATCCCTTGAACTTGCCGATAACCCTTAGCGACAAGTCGAACTTTATAGATGGTGACATTACCATTCGCGTCTGTCTTCTTCTTAAAGATCCATTTGTTTTCTATCGCTCGCCGATCATCGGGCAAGTCAGTCAAAGTCCATACTTTGTTTTCATACATGGATTCTATCTCGGATTTCATGGCTTCTAGCCATTTGTTGGAATCTGGGCCCGCCATCGCTTCTTCATAGTTCGAAGGTTCACCGTTGTCTAACAACATGATTTCCAGGACAGGGTTGCCGTACCACTCTGGTGCGGAACGTGTCCTTGTGGACCTACGAAGTTCAGTAGCAACTTGATCCGAAGTACCTTGATCATCATCATTATTTTCCTCTTCAGTTGGTGTAGGCATCACAGGAACATCTTCCTGAGCTGCACTACTGTCCCGCTCAAGAGGTAGTACTTCATCGAGTTCTACTTTCCTCCCACTTACTTCTTTCGAGAGAAACTCTTTTTCCAGAAAGGATCTGTTCTTTGCGACAAAGATCTTGCCCTCGGATCTTAAGTAGAAGGTATACCCAATGGTTTCCTTAGGGTATCCTATGAAGACGTATTTTTCCGACTTGGGTTCGAGCTTCTCAGGTTGAAGTTTCTTGACATAAGCATCGCATCCCCAAACTTTCAGAAACGACAGCTTAGGCTTCTTCCCAAACCATAATTCATACGGTGTCGTCTCAACGGATTTAGACGGTGCCCTATTTAAAGTGAATGTAGCTGTCTCTAGAGTGTATCCCCAAAATGATAGCGGTAAATCGGTAAGAGACATCATAGACCGCACCATATCCAATAGAGTGCGATTACGACATTCGGACACACCGTTACGCTGAGGTGTTCCAGGCGGCGTGAGTTGTGAAACGATTACACATTTCCTTAAGTGTGTACCAAATTCGTGACTTAAGTATTCTCCTCCACGATCTGATCGTAAGAATTTTATCTTTCGGTCACGTTGATTCTCTACTTCATTCTGAAATTCTTTGAACTTTTCAAAGGTCTCAGACTTGTGTTTCATCAAGTAGACATACCCATATCTACTCAAGTCATCTGTGAGAGTGAGAACATAACGATATCCTCCGCGAGCCTCAACACTCATTGGATCGCACACATCGGTATGTATGATTTCCAACAAGTTGGTTGCTCGCTCCATTGTTCCGGAGAACGGAGTCTTGGTCATCTTGCCCATGAGGCATGGTTCGCATGTGTCAAATGATTCATAATCAAGAGACTCTAAAAGTCCATCAGCATGGAGCTTCTTCATGCGCTTGACACCAATGTGACCAAGGCGGCAGTGCCACAAGTATGTGGGACTATCGTTATCAACTTTACATCTTTTGGTATTCACGCTATGAATATGTGTAACACTACGTTCGAGATTCATTAAGAATAAACCATTGACCATCGGAGCATGACCATAGAACATATCTCTCATATAAGTAGACATATCGTATTAAACGAGATCCAGATACAATGTTCATGCTCAAACTTGGCACCAAATAACAATTATTAAGGTTCAAAACTAATCCCGTAGGTAAATGTAGAGGTAGCGTGCCGACGGCGATCACATCGACTCTGGAACCATTCCCGACGCGCATCGTCACCTCATCCTTCGCCAGTCTCCGCTTATTCCGCAGCTCCTGCTATGAGTTATAAATATGAGCAACAACACCGGTATCAAATACCCAGGAGTTACTACGAGTACTGGTAAGGTACACATCAATTACATGTATATCAAATATACCTTTAGTGTTGCCGGCCTTCTTATCCGCTAAGTATTTGAGGCAGTTCCGCTTCCAGTGACCCTTCCCCTTGCAATAAAAGCACTCAGTCTCAGGCTTGGGTCATTCTTTGACTTCTTCCCGGCAACTGGCTTACCGGGCGCGACAACCTCTTTGCCGTCCTTCTTGAAGTTCTTCTTACCCTTGCCCTTCTTGAACTTAGTGGTCTTATTGACCATCAACACTTGATGTTCTTTCTTGATTTCAACCTCTGCTGACTTCAGCATAGAAAATACTTCAGGAATGGTCTTTACCATCCCCTGCATATTGTAGTTCATCACAAAGCTCTTGTAGCTTGGTGGGAGCGATTGAAGGATTCTGTCAATGACTGCCTCATCAGGGAGGTTAATATTCAGCTGGGTCATACGGTTGTGCAACCCAAACATCTTGAGTATGTGCTCACTGACAGAACTATTTTCCTCCATCTTACAACTATAGAACTTGTCGGAGATGTCATATCTCTCGACCTGGGCGTGAGCTTGGAAAACTAGTTTCAGCTCTTCGAACATCTCATATGCTTTGTGATGCTCAAAACGCTTTTGGAGCCCCGGTTCTAAGCTGTAAAGCATGCCGCACTGAACGAGGGAGTAATCATCAGCACAAGACTGCCAAGCATTCATAATGTCTTGGTTCTCTGGGACGGGAGCGTCACCTAGCGGTCCTTCTAGGACATATTGTTTCCTGGCAGCTATGAGGATGATCCTCAAGTTCCGGACCCAGTCCGTATAGTTGCTGCCATCATCTTTCAGCTTGGTTTTCTCTAGGAACGCGTTGAAGTTCATGTTGACATGAGCGTTGGCCATTTGATCTACAAGACATATTTGCAAAAGGTTTTAGACTAAGTTCATGATAATTAAGTTCATCTAATCAAATTATTGAATGAACTCCCACTCAGATTTGACATCCCTCTAGTCATCTAAGTGTTACACGATCCGAGTCGACTAGGCCGTGTTCGATCATCACGTGAGACGGACTAGTCATCGTCGGTGGACATTCTCATGTTGATCGTATATTCCATACGACTCGTGTTCGACCTTTCGGTCTCCGTGTTCCGAGGCCATGTCTGTACATGCTAGGCTCGTCAAGTTAACCCTAAGTGTTTTGCATGTGTAAAACTATCTTACACCCGTTGTATGTGAACGTAAGGATCTATCACACCCGATCATCACGTGGTGCTTCGAAACGACGAACTTTAGCAACGGTTCACAGTTAGGGGAGAACACTTCTTGAAATTGTTGTAAGGGATCATCTTATTTACTACCGTCGTTCTAAGTAAACAAGATGCATAAAACATAATAAACATCACATGCAATTATATAAAGTAGTGACATGATATGGCCAATATCATATAGCTCCTTTGATCTTCATCTTCGGGGCTCCATGATCATCTTGTCACCGGCATGACACCATGATCTCGATCATCATGATCTCCATCATCGTGTCTTCATGAAGTTGTCACGCCAACGACTACTTCTACTTCTATGACTAACGCGTTTAGCAATAAAGTAAAGTAGTTTACATGGCGTTCTTCAATGACACGCAGGTCATACAAAAATAAAGACAACTCCTATGGCTCCTGCCGGTTGTCATACTCATCGACATGCAAGTCATGATTCCTATTACAAGAACATGATCTCATACATCACAATATATCATTCATCATTCATCACAACTTCTGGCCATATCACATCACATGACAATTGCTGCAAAAACAAGTTAGACGTCCTCTAATTGTTGTTGCATCTTTTACGTGGCTGCAATTGGGTTCTAGCAAGAACGTTTTCTTACCTACGAATAACCACAATGTGATGTTGTCAACTTCTATTTACCCTTCATAAGGACCCTTTTCATCGAATCCACTTCAACTAAAGTGGGAGAGACAGACACCCGCCAGCCACCTTATGCAACTAGTGCATGTTAGTCGGTGGAACCGGTCTCACGTAAGCATACGTGTAAGGTTGGTCCGGGCCGCTTCATCCCACAATACTGCTGAAGCAAGATAAGACTAGTAGCGGCAAGCAAGTTGAAAAGATCTACACCCACAACAAAATTGTGTTCTACTCGTGCAAAGAGAACTACGCATAGACCTAGCTCTGATACCACTGTTGGGGAACGTTGCAGAAAATTAAAATTTTTCCTACGGTTTCACCAAGATCCATCTATGAGTTCATCTAAGCAACTAGTCAAGGGAGTGAGTTTGCATCTACATACCACTTGTAGATCGCGTGCGGAAGCGTTCAAGGGGATGGTGATGATGGAGTCGTACTCGTCGTGATTCGGATCACCGATGACCAAGTGCTGGACGGACAGCACCTCCGCGTTCAACACACGTACGGGACGGACGACGTCTCCTCCGTCTTGATCCAGCAAGGAGGAAGGAGAGGTTGTGGAAGGCAGCTCCAACGGCAGCACGACGGCGTGGTGTAGTTGGTGCAGAAGTACTCCGACAGGGCTTCGCCAAGCACGTACGGAGGAGGAGAGGTGTTGGAGAGGGGAGGGGCTGCGCCTTGAGTTGTGTATAGCAGCCCTCCCCTCACCCCTCTATATATAGGAGGAGAGGGGCAAGGGGGCCGGCCCTCTAGGGGAAACCCTAGGGGGGGGGCGGCCAAAGGGAGAGGGAAAAAGGGTGGCTTGCCCCCCAAGCTAGGGGGGCGCCCCCTTTAGGGTTTCCCCTCCCCTTTGCCCTAGCCGCATGGGCCTAGGTGGGGAGGCGCGCCCAGCCCACTAGGCGCTGGCTCCCTCTCCCACACAGCCTATGTGGCCCCCCCGGGAGGGGTGGCCCCACCCGGTGGACCCCCGGAACCCTTCCGGTGGCCCCGGTACAATACCGGTATGCCACCGAAACTTTCCGGTGTCCGTCTAACCACTTTCCTTATATAAATCTTTACCTCCGGACCATTCCGGAACTCCTCGTGACGTCTGAGATCTCATCCGGGACTCCGAACAACATTCGGTAATCACATACTTGTCTTCCTGATAACCCTAGCGTCACCGAACCTTAAGTGTGTAGACCCTACGGGTTCGGGAGACACGTAGACATGACCGAGACGGCTCTCGGGCAATAACCAACAGCGGGATCTAGATACCCATGTTGGCTCCCACATGCTCCTCGATGTTGTCATCGGATGAACCACGATGTCGAGGATTCAATCAACCCCGTATACAATTCCCTTTGTCAATCGGTATGTTACATGCCCGAGACTCGATCGTCGGTATCCCAATACCTCGTTCAGTCTCGTTACCGGCAAGTCACTTTACTCGTACCGCAATGCATGATCCCGTGATCAAACACTTGGTCACTTTGAGCTCATTGTGATGATGCATTACTGAGTGGGCCCAGAGATACCTCTCCGTCATACGGAGTGACAAATCCCAGTCTCGATCCGTGTCAACCCAACAAACACTTTCGGAGACACCTGTAATGCACCTTTATAGTCACCCAGTTACGTTGTGACATTTGGTACACCCAAAGCACTCCTACGGTATCCGGGAGTTACACGATCTCATGGTCTAAGGAAGAGATACTTGACATTGGAAAAGCTCTAGCAAACGAACTAACCGACCTTTGTGCTATGCTTAGGATTGGGTCTTTGTCCATCACATCATTCTCCTAATGATGTGATCCCGTTATCAACGACATCCAATGTCCATAGCCAGGAAACCATGACTATCTGTTGATCACAACGAGCTAGTCAACTAGAGGCTCACTAGGGACATATTGTGGTCTATGTATTCACACGTGTATTACGATTTTCGGATAATACAGTTATAGCATGAATAAAAGACTATTATCATGAACAAAGAAATATAATAATAATACTTTTATTATTGCCTCTAGGGCATATTTCCAACATCTCCCTCATATAAAATTGCAATAATGATTACCGGTCTAGTTATCGATTGCCTAGGGACAAATAACTTTCTTGTAACAAAAAGCTCTTTACTAAAACTAACTTAGTTGTGTTTTTATCTAAACAGCCCCTATTTTTTATTTACTTGCTCTTTATATTCTTGCAAACCTAACCAACAACACCTACAAAGTAATTCTAGTTTCATACTTGTTCTAGGTAAAGCGAACATCAAGCGTGCGTAGAGTTGTATCGGTGGTCGATAGAACTTGAGGGAATATTTGTTCTACCTTTAGCTCCTCGTTGGGTTCGACACTCTTACTTATCAAAAGAGGCTACAATTGATCCCCTATACTTGTGGGTTATCACCTGCATCATCGATGTAGAGCTTGCCGCGACGACTCTTGGTCATCCAGCCCATAGCGTATCCCTTGATCCCTTCGAAGTTGCCCTTTAAGAACTCGAAACCATCATGCGATAGCCCCACGGTGGGCACCAACTGTCGTGGAATTGTCATGGAAGATGTCCTAGTATGAGGACTTAGTCGTGGATCCATCGCGTTGAGGTTAGCTTAAAGGGGTTAATCAGGACAAAGGACACGAGGAGTTTATACTGCTTCGGCCCCTTACGATGAAGGTAAAAGCCATTCCAGTTTGTAGTTGGTATTGCTAGGGTTTCGATGAGCAGGGAGCGAATACGCTTGACCAGGCTCTCGATCTGTTGTTTTTTGTCCTAAGTCTCCGCTACGTCGTCCCCTTATATACATGGGTTGACGCCCTGCGGCCCTCGGAGTCCCGGCCGGTTTATACAATGTATCCGCCTTGGTGACCTTTCTTACATACCTTACAATACAAGGTTTACATACATGGCGATTTATATCTATGGGCCTTAAGCCGCCTTCGGGTCTGGGCCCTCTACTAAGCCTACCTATGAACCGCCATATGATCTTGGGCTTCATTGTGATAAATCGTCATAGGGTTGACCCGGCCCCTCCTGGGCGGGTCATACCTAATAGTTATATCCCCAACACCTCCCGATGAACAGGACCCCCGTTTCGACCGTAGCGCTCCAACACAAGTCTGTTTCCTCCGTTTTGCGGTATGCCACACCCCTCCCGGTGAACAGAATGCCGTTTTGACCATAGTCGGTCGAATAGAAGGTCGTTTCCTCCGTACTGCGGTACGCCAGACCCCGTTTCGGCTGTTCTGTCCAAGCGGGTTGACTCCTATTGAACAGGACACATTCTGACCCAGTCTGTTGCCTCCCAATGAACAAGACGTTGTTTCTTTGTTCTGACCCAGCAAGTTGACTGCCCAATGAACAGGACGTCATTGCTGCCGTCTGTTGCCTCTCCGTTCTGCGGGAGTAGGCGTTCAAGA
This sequence comes from Triticum aestivum, assembly GCF_018294505.1. Taxonomy (NCBI): domain Eukaryota; kingdom Viridiplantae; phylum Streptophyta; class Magnoliopsida; order Poales; family Poaceae; genus Triticum; species Triticum aestivum. The sequence goes on from NC_057797.1 coordinate 214,697,355, forward strand.
CCCTGCCCGTATGTATGTACGTGGCCGTATTTTTTGGCATGTGGTTGTACGTACATGTACATGGTTTAAAAGGGATTGCCTGAACTTCTATGTAAGGGGCTCTACTACTACACGTGCCGCTGCTTGCTCGGCCACGGTTCATCGTTTCAGAGAGACCGATCGACCAGTATGTACGTACACGTTCGCGACCAGGATGACAACGCTACGTATGCTTCGACCAGGTGGGTCCTGGCTGCCAGGGAGGATAAGGAGGCACTTCCTTGCATGCAAAGTTATTAATGGTGGGTCCGAGCTGTTAGGGGGAGGATTCATTTTTTTCGCGCCCAATATGGAGGCACTTCCTTGCGTCCGAAGATAAAGCTGGTGGGTCCCAACTGTCAGGGGGGAAAACATTTTTTCCGCAAAATACAGCTAAGCCAAAATACAGAGGCCCTTCCGGTAGGTCCCTGCTATTAGGTGGAGGAATCATTGTTTTGCGCGTAATGATGTCTACTACACAACCTTCTTCTTGTAGATGTTGTTGGGCCTCCAAGTGCAAAGGTTTGTAGGACAGTAGCAAATTTCCCTCAAGTGGATGACCTAAGGTTTATCAATCCGTGGGAGGCATAGGATGAAGATAGTCTCTCTCAAACAACCCTGCAACCAAATAACAAAGAGTCTCTTGTGTCCCCAACACACCCAATACAATGGTAAATTGTATAGGTGCACTAGATCGACGAAGAGATGGTGATACAAGTGCAATATAGATGGTAGATATAAGTTTTTGTAATCTGAAAATATAAAAACAGCAAGGTAGCAAGTGGTAAAAGTGAGCGTAAACGGTATTGCAATGCGTTGAAACAAGGCCTAGGGTTCGTACTTTCACTAGTGCAAGTTCTCTCAACAATAATAACATAATTGGATCATATAACAAACCCTCAACGTGCAACAAAGAGTCACTCCAAAGTCACTAATAGCGGAGAACAAACGAAGAGATTATTGTAGGGTACGAAACCACCTCAAAGTTATTCTTTCTAATCGATCTATTCAAGAGATCGTACTAGAATAACACCTTAGGACACAAATCAACCAAAACCCTAATGTCACCTAGATACTCCAATGCCACCTCAAGTATCCATGGGTATGATTATACGATATGCATCACACAATCTCAGATTCATCTATTCAACGAACAAAAAGAACTTCAAAGAGTGCCCCAAAGTTTCTACCAGAGAGTCAAGACGAAAACGTGTGCCAACCCCTATGCATAAGTTCACGAGCTCATGAAACTCGCAAGTTGATCACCAAAACATACATCAAGTGGATCACGTGATATCCCATTGTCACCACAGATAAGCACATGCAAGACATACATCAAGTGTTCTCAAATCCTTAAAGACTCAATCCGATAAGATAACTTCAAAGGGAAAACTCAATCCATTACGGGAGAGTAGAGGGGGAGAAACATCATAAGATCCAACTATAATAGCAAAGCTCGCGATACATCAAGATCGTGCCAAATCAAGCACCCGAGAGAGAGAGAGAGATTAAACACATAGCTACTGGTACATACCCTCAACTCTGAGGGTGAACTACTCCCTCCTCGTCATGGAGAGCGTCGGGATGATGAAGATGGCCACTGGAGAGGGATTCCCCCCTTCGACAGGGTGCCGGAAGGGGTCTACATTAGTTTTTGGTGGCTACGGAGGCTTGCGACGGCGGAACTCCTGATCTAGGTTTCATTCTGGAAGTTTTGGGTTACATAAGAGGTGTTGGAGTCAGGGAAAAGTCAGGGGGGGTCTCCGGGCTGTCCACGCGGTAGGGAGGCACGCCCCCACCCTCGTGGGCAGCCCATGACTCTTCTGGCCCAACTCTTTTACTCCATGGGCTTCTTCTGGTCCAAAAATAAGTTCCGTGAAGTTTTAGGTCAATTGGACTCCATTTGATTTTCCTTTTCTGTAAAACTCAAAAACAAGGAAAAAACAGAAATTGGCACTAGGCTCTAGGTTAATAGGTTAGTCCCAAAAATATATAAAATAGCATATAAATACATATAAAACATCCAAGGTTGATAATATAATAGCATGGAACAATCAAAAATTATAGATACATTGGAGACGTATTAAGCATCCCCAAGCTTAATTCCTGCTCGTCCTCGAGTAGGTAAATGATAAAAACAGAATTTTTGATGTGGAATGCTACCTAACATATTTATCCATGTTATTCTCTTTATTGTGGCAAGAATATTCAGATCCATAAGATTCAAGACAACAGTTTAATATTGACATAAAAATAATAATACTTCAAGCATACTAACTAAGCAATTATGTCTTCTCAAAATAACATGGCCAAAGAAAGCTTATCCCTACAAAATCATATAGTTTGTCTATGCATCATTTTCGTCACACAAAAATGCTCTCATCATGCAAAACCCCGATGACAACCCAAGCAATTGTTTCATACTTCAGTAATCTCAAACTTTTTTCAACTTTCATGCAATACATGAGCGTGAGCCATGGACATAGCACTATGGGTGGAATAGAATATAATGATGGGGGTTGTGTGGAGAAGACAAAAAAGGAGAAAGTCTCACATTGAAGCGGCTAATTAATGGGCTAGGGAGATGCCCATCAATTGATGTCAATGCAAGGAGTAGGGATTGCCATGCAACGGATGCACTAGAGCTATAAATGTATGAAAGCTCAACAAAAGAAACTAAGTGGGTGTGCATCCAACTTGCTTGCTCACGAAGACCTAGGGCATTTGAGGAAGCCCATTATTGGAATATACAAGCCAAGTTCTATGATGAAAAATTCCCACTAGTATACGAAAGTGACAAAATAAGAGACTCTCTATCATGAAGACCATGGTGCTACTTTGAAGCACAAGTGTGGAAAAAGGATAGTTGCATTGTCCCTTTCATTATATATATATATATATATATATATTTTTTATTTGGCCTTTCCTTTTTTGGCCTTTCCCTTTTTTTTTCCTTTTTTCGGGATAATGCTCTATTAATGATGATCATCACACTTCTATTTATTTACAACTCAAAGATTACAACTCGATACTAGAATAAAGTATGACTCTATATGAATGCCTCCAACGGTGTACCGGGATGGGCAATGAATCAAGAGTGACATGTATGATTTATGCATGGTGGCTTTGCCACAAATACGATGTCAACTACATGATCATGCATGGAAATATGACAATGATGAAGCGTCTCATAATAAACGTAATGGTGGAAAGTTGCATGGCAATATATCTCGGAATGGCTATGGAAATGCCATAATAGGTAGGTATGGTGGATGTTTTGAGGAAGATGTAAGGAGGTTTATGTGTGACAGAGCGTATCATATCGCAGGGTTTGGATGCACCGGTGAAGTTTGCACCAACTCTCGAGGTGAGAAAGGGCAATGCACGTTACCGAAGAGGCTAGCAATGATGGAAGGGTGAGAGTGCATATAATCCATGGATTCAACATTAGTCATAAAGAACTCATATACTTATTGCAAAAATCTACAAGTCATCAAAAACCAAGCATTACGCGCATGCTCCTAGGGGGATAGATTGGTAGGAAAAGACCATCGCCCGTCCCCAACCACCACTCATAAGGAAGGCAATCAAAGAAACACCTCATGCTTCAAATTTGTCACACAATGGTTACCATACGTGCATGCTATGGGACTTGCAAACCTCAACACAAGTATTTCTCAATTTCACAATTAGTCAACTAGCACGACTCTAATATTACCATCTTCATATCTCAAAACAATAATCAAGCATCAAACTTCTCATAGTATTCAATGCATTGTATATGAAAGTTTTTATTATATCCCTCTTGGATGCCCATCATATTAGGACTAGTTTCATAACCAAAGCAAATTACCATGCTGTTTGGGACTCTCAAAATAATATAAGTTAAGCATGAGAGTTCATGTATGTCTATAAAATTAAACCACCGCCATGCTATAAGAATATATAAGTGAAGCACTAGAGCAAATGACAAACTACTCCGAAATATATAAGTGAAGATCAATGAGCAGTCGAATAATTATGCAACTATGTGAAGACTCTCTAGCATTTAATAATTTCAGATCTTGGTATTTTATTAAAACAGCAAGCAAAACAAAATAAAATAAAATGACGCTCCAAGCAAAACACATATCATGTGGTGAATAAAAATGTAGCTCCAAGTAAAGTTACCGATGAACGAAGACAAAAGAGGGGATACCATCCGGGGCATCCCCAAGCTTAGGCTCTTGGTTGTCCTTGAATATTACCTTGGGGTGCCTTGTGCATCCCCAATCTTAGGCTCTTGCCACTCCTTATTCCATAGTCCATCGAATCTTTACCCAAAACTTGAAAACTTCACAACACAAAACTTAACAAAAAACTTATAAGCTCCGTTAGTATAAGAAAATAAATCACCACTTAGGTACTGTTGTGAACTCATTCTAAATTCATATTGGTGTAATATCTACTGTATTCCAACTTCTCTATGGTTCATACCATCCGATACTACTCATAGATTCATCAAAATAAGCAAACAACACATAGAAAACAGAATCTGTCAAAAACAGGACAGTCTGTAGTAATCTGTATCAAACGTATACTTATGGAACTCATACAATTATGAAATAAATTGGTGGAGGTGAGGAATTTGTCTATTCATTATCTTCAAAAAGAATCAACTTAATAACACTCTCCAGTAAAAAATGGTAGCTAATCTCGTGAGCGCTAAAATTTCTGTTGTTTACAGCAAGATCACATAAACTTCCCCCATGTCTTCCCAAAGGTTCTACTTGGCACAAACACTAATTAAAACATAAAACCACATCTAAACAGAGGCTAGATGAATTATTTATTACTAACAGGAGCAAAAAGCAAGGAACAAAAATAAAAATTGGGTTGCCTCCCAACAAGCGCTTACGTTTAACGCCCCTAGCTAGGCATGATGATTTCAATGATGCTCACATAAAAGATAAGAATTGAAACATAAAGAGAGCATCATGAAGAATATTACTAGCACATTTAAGTATAACCAACTTTCTATGCATAGGTATTTTGTTATTAAACAACTTATGGGAACAATAATCAACTAGCATAGGAAAGCAAAACAAGCATAACTTTAAAACTTTATGCACACAGAGAGGAAACTTGATATTATTGAAATTCCTACAAGCATATATTCCTCCATCATAATAAATTTCAGTAGAAAAATGAATGAATTCAAAAATATAACTATCACATAAAGCATTATTTTCATTGTCTACAATCATAGAAATTTTACTATTCTCCACATAAGCAAAATTCTTCTCGTGCGGAATAGTGGGAGTATCATAAGAAACTCGAATACTATAAATTGTTTCCACATTAAAAGAGTAATGTTTAGAAAAAGGGCAATCATAATCATGATTTTTTTAAATATAATCATCACTACTTTTTATAGCATAAGTGGCATCAGAATAATCATCATAAGTAGCAACTTTGTTCTCATCATAATCAATTGAAACCTCTTCCAAGATAGTGGAATCATTACTAAATAAAGTCATGACCTCTCCAAATCCACTTTCATAATTGTCACAATAAGATTCAACACCCTCCAAAATAGTGGGATCATTACTTCCTAAAGTTGACACTCTTCCAAACCCACTTTCATCAATATAAGAATCATAAATAGGAGGCATGCTATCATCAAAGTAAATTTGAATATCAAAACTTGGGAGGTTAAACATATCATCTTCATAAAACATAGCATCCCCAAGCTTGGGACAAACATTAATTGAAGCAAATAAATTCTCAAACATGTCATTCTCATCAAACATAGCATCCCCAAGCTTGGGCCTTTTAGTATCATAAGCATAATCACTCTCATCATTAATAGTATGGATAGCACAAATAGTATAGCAATTATCATCATCAGAATAAGTGATAGGAGCAACATCATTTGGGAGGAATACCTCTTTACCTTTACTTCTCCTTCTTTTCTTTTTCTTCTGCACATTAAGTATGGGTTTAACCCTCTTTTTGGAGCTCCTTATTAATGAGATTGGTTGAATAGAAGGCTCCTCCTCGTTACCTGATTCATCATAAGAAATAATAGGAGGGTATTGGGAAGTCTCTTCCCTTTCATTAGTATTCTCTTCATCTTCTATTTGTTTTCTAGACTTTATGTAATTGGCAATATAAGGATTCTCAATGCAATCCACTGCACAATACATATAAATTTCCTCTAGATCAAAATCAAGAACTTTATAAAGGGCAAATTCTGGAATATCCTTAGTTATACGTTTCATTTCTTCATAACCCAGAAGCAAACTAAGTTCATTATGATGCACAAGGGAAATCAAGTCATCACAATTTTTGGACACAGTTCAATCATGAAACAATTTGCATTGGATATTTAAATGATCACGTTCATTGCAAAGTTCACAAGGATGGCAAAGAAATTTTAAATCTTCAGCACAAGCATCTAGCCTTTCTTGCAACCATTTAGTTTCTAAATACTTATGCCTCTTGTAAAATCTATCTTCCCTATTTGGTGTGTACTTGCAAACTCTATGCACTCCACAAAAATTGACATGCTTATAAGAGACATTTTCATCATGACTAGTGCAATCATCATTAGTACCATGGATATTCAAGGAATTCATACTAACAACATTGCAATCATGCTCATCATTCAAATATTTATTGCCAAACATTATAATGCATTCTTCTTCTAGCACTTGAGCACAATTATCGGAATCCTTATTTTCATGAAATATATTAAAAAGATGAAGCATATCAGGCACCCACAATTCCATATTTTTTGTAGTTTTCTTTTATATACTAAACTAGTGATAAAACAAGAAACAAAAAGATTCGATTGTAAGATCTAAAGATATACCTTCAAGCGCTAACCTCCTCGGCAACGGCGCCAGAAAAGCTTAATGTCTACTACACGACCTTCTTCTTGTAGACATTTTTGGGCCTCCAAGTTCAAAGGTTTGTAGGACAGTAGCAAATTTCCCTCAAGTGGATGACCTATGGTTTATCAATCCATGGGAGGCAAAGGATGAAGATAGTCTCTCTCTCAAACAACCCTGCAACCAAATAACAAAGATTCTCTTGTGTCCCAAACACACCCAATACAACGTAAATTGTATAGGTGCACTAGTTCGGCGAAGAGATGGTGATACAAGTGCAATATAGATGGTATATATAAGTTTTTGTAATCTGAAAATATAAAAACAGCAAGGTAGCAAGTGGTAAAAGTGAGCGTAAATGGTATTGCAATGCGTTGAAACAAGGCCTAGGGTTCATACTTTCACTAGTGCAAGTTCTCTCAACAATAATAACATAATTGGATCATATAACAATCCCTCAACATGCAACAAAGAGTCACTCCAAAGTCATTAATAGCGGAGAGCAAATGAAGAGATTATTGTAGGGTACGAAACCACCTCAAAGTTATTCTTTCTGATCGATCTATTCAAGAGTTCGTACTAGAATAACACCTTAAGGCACAAATCAACCAAAACCCTAATGTCACCTAGATACTCCAATGTCACCTCAAGTATCCGTGGGTATGATTATACGATATGCATCACACAATCTCAGATTCATCTATTCAACCAGCACAAAGAACTTCAAAGAGTACCCCAAAGTTTCTACCAGAGAGTCAAGACAAAAACGTGTGCCATCCCCTATGCATAAGTTCACGAGATCACGGAACTCGCAAGTTGATCACGAAAACATACATCAAGTGGATCACGTGATATCCCATTGTCACCACAGATAAGCACATGCAAGACATACATCAAGTGTTCTCAAATCCTTAAAGACTCAATCCGATAAGATAACTCCAAAGGGAAAACTCAATCCATTACGAGAGAGTAGAGGGGGAGAAACATCATAAGATCCAACTATAATAGCAAAGCTCGCGATACATCAAGATCGTGTCAAATCAAGAACACGAGAGAGAGAGAGAGAGAGAGAGATCAAACACATAGCTACTGGTACATACCCTCAGCCCCGAGGGTGAACTACTCCCTCCTCATCATGGAGAGCGCCGGGATGATGAAGATGTCCATCGGAGAGGGATTCCCCCCTCCAGCAGGGTGCCGGAACGGGTCTAGATTGGTTTTCGGTGGCTACAGAGGCTTGCGGCGGCGGAACTCCTGATCTAGGTTTCTTTCTGGAAGTTTTGGGTTATATAAGAGGTGTTGGAGTCGGGGTGTAGCGACCAGACCTCAAACAGTCTAATCTCTGTGCTCTCGTGTCATCCCTGGATTAATAATGCTGACACCACACAGTACTTGGAGGATTTATAACAGAGTAGCAATCACACACTTATTACATCGAGTGTCTCCATAGAGAACTTATTACAATAAATATGGCTTAAGTCCATCTAACAACGATAACAGCGGAAGGCTTGGAAGATAAGTGAGTCCATCAACTCCAACGGCATCACTGAGTATAGAACCACGACCTAAAAACTCCTTAATCATCGTCTGAAAAGTCTGCAACATTAACGTTGCAGCCCGAAATGGGTCAGCACATGGAATATGCTGGCAAGGTAACACATAGAAAATAATGGAATGAAACAGCTATACTATATGCATATTTTGGCTGGTGGAAAGCTCTATGGTTACAGTTTTGCGAAAAGCCAATTTTTCCCTACTACAAAGGAATAAATTTAATTACTATCATGGTGGTTGTTAAACATTGAGAATGGTTGACAGCATTCTCAATCCCAATTAAGCATCATCATTAAACAAAGTCCAACAAAATTAATTTAGGGTAACATGTTGAGATTCACATGATAATCCAGGTACTAGATACTCAAGATGTCCATAACCGGGGACACGGCTAACCATGGTTAGTTTATTACACTCTGCAGAGGTTTGCACATTTTCCCCCGCAAGACTCGATCGCCTCCGTTTGTTTCCTCGCACTACATGGTGTTTGAGAAGATGGATGACCGAGACATAGTCTTTCAGAAGCGCTAGCACCTTACGATCGGGTAGACCGTACCACCTACATCCCCTACATCTGCTGGTCTACCACTGTAAGAGTTCGCACGACTTAGTCAACTATGCTAGAGCCCATAATAGCTTGTGGCTCCACACGGAAGTTTCTAGTATGAATAGTCTCATGATCCCTTTGAGTCTGGGTGGCGGTCCAAAAGAAAACAGGCAAGTCCTGGAATACCCAGGTGCCTCAATCCACCCAGATGTGTGTTTAAGTTGCCACCTTAGATAAACCACTAATTAACAAACTCACATCTGTCATGGATATCACTCACCCAATCCACGTCTACTAGCATAGCATGGCATAAATCAAACGTAGAAGTAACTCCCAAAGGTTTGATAATAAACAGGTAATAGGTACTACCTCAACTACTTCCCATCCCACAATTTAATTAGATCCTAATCATGCAATCTGTGAGGATTGATCTAATGCAATAAAACTAGGTAGTAGGAAAGGTATGATCAAAGTGTTACTTGCCTTGCTGATGATCCGGGAAACCTAGCGATTCGAAGTAACAAGCGACGCACTCCGGATACTTTATCGCAAACAACAAACAAGCATACAATAAGTACTCATCTAATGCACAGGTAAAACTCAAATAAGAGATTTAACCAGAAGGTTCAACTTAAGAACTCCGGTTTGCAAAAAGAATCAAATCGAACGAAGCAACGAAAGTCAAACGGCGAAAGAAAACAACTTCGTTCTACTAATCTGGATCTAGGGCAAATTTTACAGTAGCAAAAACTTGTTTAAGTTGATTAAATGGATAGAGGGTTTCGAGACGAAACTCTAGGCGCTTGAATCGTCTGATTCGGATAAATGAGCGAAAAGTTATACGAAAAAGAAAATCGGATCAGGAATCGCGATCAGAAAAATCGCGGATTAAATCCGAGAAAAAGAAAAACGACGAACGTTCGCTAGAACGAACGAACGGACGAACACTCGCTATTTAAATAAACCGAAAAAACCGATCTATTTAAAAAAATGAATCTAAAAAAACCGACGGAAAAACCGGACGGTTTTTCGAAAAAAAAAACCGGTGCGGAAATCGAGGCGGCGGCGGACCTCGGGCGGCGTCCGGCGGTGGCGGCGGCGGGCGCTAGGGGCGGCGGGCGGCGCTGGGCGGCTCGGCTAGGGTTTGGCATCCCCCCGGCTTATATATCCTAACGGGCCGGGAGTCCTAGTCGGACACGACCCTAGGTCGGTTCGCTGTTTTTTTAATATTTACGCGCAGAAGAAAAATAAATAAAAAGAAATACTAAACAGACTCCAAAAATTCCGAAATAAATTTTCACGGGCTTCTAAAATCAAGCCGCACAAGGTGAACATTTATTTGGGGCCTAAATGCAATTTTGAAAACACACATTTTTCCTAAATTCAAATAAAATAACGAAAAACTACGAAATAAAATCTTAGTTGATTTTATTATTAAATCCTCAATATTTCCTTATTTTGGGAAAGTCATTTTATTCCCTCTCTCATATTTTTGTAATAGAAATAATTGATGATAAAATAAATAAAATCAAATGATCCTATTCTCAAAATTTGAGAAAACTCAAATATGAAAATAATGAATTCCCCAACTCTCTCCGTGGGTCCTTGAGTTGCGTAGAAATTCTATGATAAAAACCAAACACAAATAAAATATGATATGCAATGATGATCTAATGTATAACATTCCAAATTGAAAAACTTGATAACCTTGCTGCGAGTGACTCGGCTGGAAAACTCGAGGATCTTAATTGGTTTCTCCTTGTAGGTCAAATCATTATCCAACAGAATTGCTTCCAACGGCACTGTGTCTCTCAAGGGTATGTCATCCATCTCAGCGTGACACTTCTTCAACTGGGAAACGTGGAACACATCATGAACTCCTGACAATTCTTCAGGCAATTCCAACCTGTAGGCCACTTCTCCCATACGCTCCAAAACTCGATATGGTCCTATAAATCGTGGCGCTAACTTTCCCTTAACTCCAAAACGCTTTGTTCCCCGAAGTGGAGATACTCGAAGATAAGCTCTATCTCCAACTTCGTAAATTGTCTCCTTCCGTTTAGAATCTGCATAACTCTTCTGTCTGGACTGGGCTATCTTGAGCCTGTCGCGAATCAATTTCACCTTCTGTTCAGACTCTTTAATGAAGATAAGTCCAAACAACTGGTGGTCTCCAACTTCGTCCCACGACAACGGTGTCCTGCGCCTCCTTCCGTACAAAGCTTCGAAAGGGGCCATCTTTAGACTGGTTTGATAACTGTTGTTGTAAGAGAACTCTGCATATGGCAAATTATCGTCCCAACTAGATCCATAATCTAGCGCACAAGCTCTCAGCATATCTTCCAAAATATGATGGACTCTCTCGGTCTGTCCATCTGTCTGTGGATGAAAAGCTGTACTGAATTCTAGCCTGGTTCCCAAAGTTTCATGCAACTGCTTCCAGAACTTTGAGGTAAACTGGGTTCCTCTATCTGGTACAATACTCCTCAGAACTCCATGCAGACATACGTTCCTGGTCATGTATATCTTTGCCAACTTAGTACTGGTGTAAGTGGTCTTTACCGGGATGAAATGAGCTACCTTCGTCAACCGATCGACTATAACCCAAATCGAGTCATAGCCTGAACGAGTCCTGGGTAATCCCGTGATAAAATCCATGCCTAACCTATCCCACTTTCATTCGGGTATGGGCAATGGTTGTAACAATCCTGCTGGCTTCTGATGCTCTGCCTTTACTCTCTGACACACATCACAGACTGCTACATACTCCGCAATATCCTTCTTCATTCCGGTCCACCATAAAATATCCGTCAAATCCAAATACATCTTGGTATTTCCTGGGTGAATCGAATATGGTGAATCATGTGCCTCTTGCAGAATCAACTACCTAATCTCCTGGTCTTCAGGCACATAAACACGGTCTTCAAACCATAGGGTGTCGTGCTCATCCTCACGAAATCCTTTAGCCTTTCCTTTGCTCAGTTTCTCCTTAATAGAGGCAATCTCCTTGTCAGTCTTCTGAGCTTCTCTGATTCTATCCATCAAGGTTGACTGAATCTCCAATGCTGCTACATAGCCTCTAGGAACTATTTCCACACATAGTTCACGAAGATTTTCTGCTAACTCCCTTGGTATTCCTCCCGTCATTAATGTATTGACATGGCTCTTACGGCTTAATGCGTTAGCTACTACATTAGCCTTTCCGGGATGATAATGCAATCTCATATCATAATCCTTGATGAGCTCCAACCATCTCCTCTGTCTGAGGTTTAACTCCTTCTGCGTGAAAATGTATTTCAAAATCTTATGATCCGTGTACACCTCACAATGATTTCCAATGAGGAAATGTCTCCATGTTTTCAATGCATGCACTACGGCTGCTAACTCTAAATCATGTGTAGCATAATTCAACTCATGAGGTTTCAGTTGTCTTGAGGCATATGAAACAATTCTCCCTTCCTGCATAAGCACTGCTCCAAGTCCTCGACGTGAAGCGTCGCAATATACCTCATAGTCCTTGGGTTGATCTGGCAAAATCAACACTGGTGAGGTAACTAAACGTTTCTTCAACTCCTGGAAACTAGCCTCACATTCCTCAGTCCATTTGAACTTGGTATCCTTCTTCAACAACTCAGTCATAGGCTTCGCAATCTTTGAGAAATTCTCAATAAAGCTCCGGTAGTATCCTGCGAGTCCCAGAAAACTCCGTATCTCTCCAACCGTGGTTGGTGCTTCCCATTTGGTCACGGTATCAACTTTAGCGGGATATACTGCTATTCCTTCTCCGGATATAACGTGTCCGAGGAATCCTACTTTCTTCAACCAAAACTCACATTTGCTGAACTTGGCATATAATTGATGTTCTCTGAGCTTTCCAAGTACCAAACGCAAATGCTCCTTATGCTCCTCTTCATTCTTCGAGTAAACCAGGATATCATCAATGAACACTACGATGAACTTATCCAAGAACTCCATAAACACTTTGTTCATCATGTTCATAAAATAGGCAGGTGCGTTAGTCAGACCAAATGACATAACGGTATACTCGTACAGCCCATACCTGGTGGTAAAAGCTGTCTTAGGAATATCCTATTCTCGAATCTTCAATTGGTGGTACCCTGATCGCAAATCGATCTTGGAAAATACCTTAGCTCCTTGCAATCGATCAAACAGATCATTGATCATTGGTAGTGGGTACTTGTTCTTGATCGTAACTTCATTCAATCCTCGATAATCAACAACCATCCTTAATGATCCATCCTTCTTCTCCACTAGAAGCACTGGCGATCCCGAAGGCAAAGAACTTGGGCGAATATATCCTTTATCCAGTAACTCCTTAATCTGCTTCTTAATTTCCACCAAATCCTTTGCAGGCATCCTATATGGTCTCTTTGATATTGGCCCTGTGCCTGGCAATAGCTCAATCAAAAACTCAGTATCTCTATCCGGTGGCATGCCTGGCAACTCTTCTAGAAATACGTCAGGGAAATCCCTTACCACTGGTACTTCCTCCTGCACAACTCTTGTTAAGAAATTTACTTGTGTCCTCTTTGGCACATGTCGGGATACATACTTGATCCTTCTCCCTTCTGGTGTGGTAAGCAAAATTGACTTACTAGCACATTCAATATTCCCTTCATACTTTGATAACAAATCCATGCCTAATATCACATCCAATCCTTGGGATTCCAATACTATTAGGTCTGAGGGAAAAACATAGTTACCAATTCTTAATGGTAACCGATCACACCATCGACTAGCCATATACTCTGCTCCAGGCGAGGTTACTAACATGGGTGACCTAAGGGCTTGGGTTGACAGTCTATACTTATCCACAAATCCCCTTGAGATGTATGAATGCGATGCGCCAGTATCAAAAAGAACGAGTGCAGTAAATGACTTAACCAAAAACTTACCTATTACTGCATCAGGCTGAGCTTCAACCTCCTCCACGTTAACGTGGTTCACCTGTCCCCTGTTGAAAGGGTTCGGCTTCTTCCCAGAGCTTCCATTGCCATTTCCATTTTGTAATTCAGGACGTTCATTGGCACAATGTCCGGTCTTCGAACACTTAAATCAAGTGACTTGGCTCAGGTCTTTCTTGGCTGGGGTTGATGGGTTGGTGCGATTCTGGCCGTTGCTTCCTCCATTACCATTACCATTCCTAGTGCCATTGTGATTGTGCGAGCTACCTCCTCCATGGGTATGCTGAAAATGTCCTCCTGGTCTAGGGGTAAAATGTGGCTTCTGCTGAGCTCCTGAATTGTATTTCCCTTGTCCATACTTCCTCTTGCGGTTCTCAATTTGCTGCTGCTTGCCTTCAATCATAAGAGCACGATGTACCAACTCCTGATAGTTATTGAAGGTTGCTACCATCAACTGCATGCTTAGCTCATCATTCAGTCCTTCTAGAAACTTCTCTTGCTTCGCTGCATCCGTAGCAACATCATCTGGGGCATAACGTGCTAACTTACTAAAGTCCTCCACATACTGGCCAACTGTCCGTCCTCCTTGGCGCAAGTTGCGAAACTCACACTTCTTCATGGCCATAGCTCCTGCTGAAACATCGGCAGTACGAAAGGCCTGCTGAAACTGGTCCCATGTGACAGTGTCGACAGGGAAAGTGGCTGTGAAATTCTCCCACCATGATGCTGCGGGTCCTTCAAGCTGATGTGCGGCAAACTTCACCGTCTCCGCATCCGTGCATCCTACTGTGGTCAACTCTCTAGCTGTCTTGCGGAGCCAATCATCTACTACTATTGGCTCGGTGCTACTGGAAAACACCGGCGGATTCAGCCTAAGAAAACGCGCTAAGTGATCAACAGGTGGTGGTGGTGGTGGTGGGTTGTTGTTGTTGTTCCCCTGATTCTGATTCTGGACTAGCAACTGCATCAATGTGTTCTACTGCTGGATCAACTGGGTGAGCTCTGGTGGGAAGGCAAATCTGGGGTCACGTCTCAGAGGCATCTGAGGGTTTAGAAAAGATGAGATGTAAGAATAGAGGGGTCTAAAGAGAAAACGCTACCCATATGCACATGAGGCAAAAAGCAAACAATTCACTTCATTCAATCAAACAAGGGCATACAATCGATCTAACTATCGCAAAAGTGCTCAGACTACTATATTTACATGGTGGACTACTACTACTGATGAGGTGGTCTACTAGAAATATTCTTCGATTGCAGACTCCATGATATCTGCTCCAGCTTCATCAACATAGTCATCATCGCTACTATATGGATCCGAGTTGGTGCCAGCGATGATGATGTAGTCTTCCGGGCGAATCTCCTTGGGTTCTTCATCTTCATCTACTAGTGTAGGGTCTCCCATAAATATCCCGATCTTCTTTGTTAGGTCAGCATTCTTATCCACCAATACTTCAATTTCTTCTTCATAATCTTCACGTGTAGCCTTGAGTTCTTCCTCTAGTTCCTTGATTCTTGTCTTAGCCTTCTTCAGATCTATCATGTCGGCGCACATCTGGTTTTCCTATCGTCGAATGTGATGGTTTAACTCCTGGATAAAAGCTGCAATTGACCTATCCTTCCGGGTGCTGATCAATCTCCCAGTGCTCATCTTGGCGCCCACAAATCTGGTAGATAGTATCCTTGGGATCATTGCGGTAGACTTCTCCAATGTGTCCCATGGCGATGTGAGCTGCCATGCTCTTTCCTAGACTCCAAGTTGGTGCATCAAAAGAAAACTCTATGGGCTCAGTGACTGGCATGAACGTCCTTCCTGGAACTTGAACTTGAATCATCCAGCGCTCTTCTTCAGGTAAAGTGGCGTTGTAGGTTCCGGTGAAGCTTGGTACTCATATGTTCAGGTATCTAGTGACTTCCTTCAAGTGACGTCCAAAGGGTGTATCCTCATCCGGTTGCGTGAACTTGTTCTTTGCATCCGCCATCCTAAATAGTAGAAAAGATGAGAGGTCAGAAGAGAAGAGAGTGAATAGTGATCTAGGTCTTTAGCTTAGTGGTCGTGTCCTACAGTTAGCGTGTGCTCTGATACCATCTTTGTAGCGACCAAACCTCAAACAGTCTGATCTTTGTGCTCCGGTGTCATCCCTGGATCAGTAATGCTGACACCACACAGTACTTGGAGGATTTATAACAGAGTAGCAATCACACACTTATTACATCGAGTGTCTCCATAGAGAACTTATTACAATAAATATGGCTTAAGGCCATCTAACAACGATAACAGCGGAAGGCTTGGAAGATAAGTGAGTCCATCAACTCCAACGGCATCACTGAGTATAGAACCACGACCTAAAAACTCCTTAATCGTCGTCTGAAAAGTCTGCAACATTAACGTTGCAGGCCGAAACGGGTTAGCACATGGAATATGTTGGTAAGGTAACACATAGAAAATAATGGAATGAAACAGCTATACTATATGCATATTTTGGCTGGTGGAAAGCTCTATGGTTACAGTTTTGCAAAAAGCCAATTTTTCCCTACTACAAAGGAATAAATTTAATTACTATCATGGTGGTTGTTAAACATTGAGAATGGTTGATAGCATTCTCAATCCCAATTAAGCATCATCATTAAACAAAGCCCAACAAAATTAATTTAGGGTAACATGTTGAGATTCACAGGATAATCCAGGTACTAGATACTCAAGATGTCCATAACCGGGGACACGGCTAACCATGATTAGTTTATTACACTCTGCAGAGGATTGCGCACTTTTCCCCACAAGACTCGATCGCCTCCGTTTGTTTCCTCGCACTACATGGTGTTTGAGAAGACTGATGACCGAGACATAGTCTTTCAGAAGCGCTAGCACCTTACGATCGGGTAGACCGTACCACCTACATCCCCTACATCTGCTGGTCTACCACTGTAAGAGTTTGCACGACTTAGTCAACTATGCTAGAGCCCATAATAGCTTGTGGCTCCACACGGAAGTTTCTAGTATGAATAGTCTCATGATCCCTTTGAGCCTGGGTGGCGGTCCAAAAGAAAATAGGCAAGTCCTGGAATACCCAGGTGCCTCAATCCACCCAGATATGTGTTTAAGTTGCCACCTTAGATAAACCATTAATTAACAAACTCACATCTGCCATGGATATCACTCACCCAATCCATGTCTACTAGCATAGCATGGCATAAAGCAAACGTAGAAGTAACTCCCAAAGGTTTGATAATAAACAGGTAATAGGTACTACCTCAACTACTTCCCATCCCACAATTTAATTAGATCCTAATCATGCAATGTGTGAGGATTGATCTAATGCAATAAAACTTGGTAGTAGGAAAGGTATGATCAAAGTGTTACTTGCCTTGCTAATGATCCGGGAAACCTAGCGATTCGAAGTAACAAGCGGCGCACTCCGGGTACTCTATCGCAAACAACAAACAAGCATACAATAAGTACTCATCTAATGCACAGGTAAAACTCAAATAAGAGATCTAACCAGAAGGTTCAACTTGAGATCTCCGGTTTGCAAAAAGAATTAAATCGAACGAAGCAATGAAAGTCAAACGGCGAAAGAAAACAACTTCGTTCTACTAATCTGTATCTAGGGCAAATTTTATAGTAGCAAAAACTTGTGTAAGTTGATTAAACGGATAGAGGGTTTCGAGACGAAACTCTAGGCGCTTGAATCGCCTGATTCCGATAAACGAGCGAAAAGTTATACTAAAAAGAAAATCGGATCAGGAATCGCGATCAGAAAAATCGCGGATTAAATCCGAGAAAAAGAAAAACGACGAACGTTCGCTAGAACGAATGAACGGACGAACGCTCGCTATTTAAATAAACCGGAAAAAACTGATGTATTTAAAAAAACCGACGGAAAAACCGGATGGTTTTTCAAAAAAAATAAAAAAAAAACCGGCTAGGAAATCGAAGCGGCGGCGGACCTCGGGCGGCGTGCGCTAGGGGCAGTGTCCGGCGGCGGCGGCAGGCGCTGGGGGCGGCGGGCGGCGCTGGGCGGCTCGGCTAGGGTTTGGCTGGGGCTGGGCCTACCCCCCGGCTTATATATCCTAACGGGCCGGGAGTCCTAGTCGGACATGGCCCTAGGTCGGTTCGCTGTTTTTTTTAATATTTACGCGCAGAAGAAAAAAATAAAAAAAAATACTAAACGGACTCCAAAAATTCCGAAATAAATTTTCACGGGCTTCTAAAATCATGCCGCACAAGGTGAACATTTATTTAGGGCCTAAATGCAATTTTGAAAAACGCACATTTTTCCTAAATTCTAATAAAATAACGAAAAACTCCGATTTTATTATGAAATCCTCGATATTTCCTTATTTTGGGAAAGTCATTTTATTCCCTCTCTCATATTTTTGTAATAGAAATAATTGATGATAAAAAAAATAAAATCAAATGATCCTATTCTCAAAATTTGAGAAAACTCAAATATGAAAATAATGAATTCCCCAACTCTCTCTGTGGGTCCTTGAGTTGCGTAGAAATTGTAGGATCAAAAGCAAACGCAAATAAAATATGATATGCAATGATGATCTAATGTATAACATTCCAAATTGAAAATTTGGGATGTTACACGGGGACAAGTCAGGGGGGTCTCCGGGCTGTCCACGAGGTTGGGAGGCGCGCCCGGGAGGGTGGGCGCGCCCCCCACCCTCGTGGGCAGCCCGGGACTCTTCTGGCCCAACTCTTTTACTCCATGGCCTTCTTCTGGTCCAAAAATAAGTTCTGTGAAGTTTCATGTCAATTGGACTCTGTTTCATTTTCCTTTTCTGTAAAACTCTAAAACAAGGAAAAATATAGAAACTGGCACTGGGTTCTAGGTTAATAGGTTAGTCTCGAAAATCATATAAAATAGCATATAAATGCATATAAAACATCCAAGGTTGATAATATAATAGCATGGCAAAATAAAAAAATTATAGATACATTGGAGACATATCACGTAATAAGGAGGCATTTCCTTGTTGTGGTCGTGGACCCAGCTGTCAGCCTCTCCACGTACAATCCTCTTCTGATGTAAGTCGTTCCTTGACCATGTTGACCATGCAGCATGATACGTCTCCAACGTATCTATAATTTTTGATTGTTCCATGCTCTTATATTATCATTCTTGGATGTTTTACAATCATGTTATATCATTTTTGGACTAACCAATTGACATAGTGAAAAGTGCTAGTTGCTATTTTTTTGCTTGTTCTTTACATCGCAGAAAATCAATATCAAACGGAGTCCAAATGCAGCGAAACTTTTTGTGGATTTTTTCCAAAAGACACCAATGGGCCGGATAAGCACCTAGGGGTGCCCTGAGGGGGGCACAACCCACCAGGGTGCGCCTGGGCCCCCAGGCGCGCCCAGGTGGGTTGTGCCCACCTTGGGTGGCCTCCCGCACCGCCTCTTTGCTGTATAAATAACCCAATATTCCAGAAACTCTAGGGGAGTCGACGAAAATCAATTCCAACTGCCGCAAGTTCCAGAACCACCAGATCCAATCTAAACACCATCACGAAGGGGTTCATCATCCTCATTGGTGTCTCTTTGATGATGCGTGAGTAGTTCATTGTAGACCTACGGGTCCGTAGTTAGTAGCTATATGGCTTCCTCTCTCTCTCTCTCTCTCTCTCTCTCTCTCTCTCTCTCTTGATTCTCAATACAATGGTCTCTTGGAGATCTATTTGATGTAACTCTTTTTGCGATGTGTTTGTTGGGATCTGATGAACTTTGAGTTTATGATCAGATCTATGTTTTTATCCATGAAAGTTATTTGAGTCTTTTGATCTCTTATATGCATGATTACTTATATCCTCGTATTTATTCTTTGAATCTTTGGTTTAGTTAGCCCAACTTGATCGATTTTTCTTGCCATGGGAACAGGTGCTTTGTGATGGGTTCGATCTTACGGTGCTTGATCCCAGTGACAGAAGGGGAAACGATACATATGTATTGTTGCCATTAAGGATAACAAGATGGGGTCTATTTCTACATAAATAGATCTTGTCTACATCATGTCACCGTCCTTATTGCATTACTCCGTTTCTCCATGAACTCAATACACTAGATGCATGTTGGATAGCTGTCGACGTGTGGAGTAGTAGTAGTAGTAGATGCAAGCAGGAGTCGGTCTAATCTTGGACGTGATGCCTATATAATGATCATTGCCTGGATATCATCATGATTATTTGAAGTTCTATAAATTTGCCAACATTAATTCGTTTACCCACCGTTGCTAATTTTCTCGAGAGAAGCCACTAGTGAAAACTACGGCCCCCAGGTATCTTCTTTATTATATTTGCCTTCGCGATCTATTTTCATTTGCATTTATTTTTAGATCTATTAATCCAAAAACCCAAAAATACCTTGCTGCAATTTTTATTGACTTATTTTATCTCATGTTCTCGCGAGATCTATTTATCCAATATACTACATTTTTTATCATGTCTACTTGCCTATTTCTGGCGTCGTTACCCAAAAGGGATTGACAACCCCTTTAATACATCGGGTTGCGAGTATTTATTATTTGTGTGTAGGTGTCGTACACGTAGTGTTGCATGGTTCTCCTACTGGTTTGATAACCTTGGTCTCATCACTGAGGGAAATACTTACCATAGCTATGTTGCATCATCCCTTCCTCTTTGGGGAAATATCAGCGTAGTTCAAGCCGCATCAAAAGGAATTTCTGGCGCCGTTGCTGGGGAGACATCACCAACATCTACCAGGTTCCTAATCACAAATCTCATCTCCTTGCAATTTACATTATTTGCCATTTTCCTCTCATTTTCATCTCCCCCACTTCACAACATTTGCCATTTTACTCACCTTCTTTTTTGTTCGCCCTTTTCTCGTTCGATCTTTCGTTTGCTTGTGTTGCCATGTGCCTTCTATATGCTTGCATCTTCGCTTGCTAAAAAATCTATTGATATGGATCCTGATCCACTTGCTAATCGTTTTAAAATATCCAATCATGATGAACCAATTTCTAGTGAGTTGAGTGCACTAGATTATCTTTATGAAGTGTTGCTTGAGATTCGTGAATCTAAAAATTGTGATGAAGAAATTTATGAAGTGATTCATGATAGCTCCTTGAATGATACGCATGATTGCAATGATTTTACTATAAATTTTATTAATGTCAATTGTGTTAGTGATATGCAAAACCCCAAGCTTGGGGATGCTTGTTTTGTTATGTCCGCTACTTATTGCAATGATCATGATTGGGGTGATGATGATTCTTATGATCTTGAAAATTTATTTAGATCTCATGATGAATATGATTGCGATAATATTAAAAGTGGGTTTGGAAGAGTGTCAACTTTAGCTAAAAATAATCCCACATATTTGGAGAGTGTTCAATCTTATGAAATAAAAGTGGGCTTGGAGAGGTCATGACTTTATTTGATGAGAATATCACTATTTTGGAAGAGTGTCAACTTTGCATGCATGTGGATCATGAAGAGAATATTTCATATGATAGTTATGTTGTTGAATTTGATTATGATCCTACATGTAATTGAGATTTTCAAAGTTTTATTCATCTCCTTTGCATATGCTAGATATTTCTTGTATTGATAATTTGTTTGCTTATAAAATTCCTATGCATAGGAAGTATGTTAGACCTAAATTTGTTTGGCACATGTTTCATGATTATCTCTCCTTGTGTTTCAATTATTATCTTTCGTGTGAGCATTGTTTAAATTTTATGCCTAGCTAGGGGCATAAAACAATAGCGCTTGTTGGGAGGCAACCCAATGAATAAAATTTATTTTTGTCTTTTTTCTTTCTGTTCTTGAGTGTATGCACAATTATGCGACTGTTATGATTGTGTTTTTTGTGTTTGAATTAGTGCCTGTGCCAAGCAAAGCCTTTGGGATCATGTTGGGTGATAGTTGATTTGATCTTGCTGAGAAACATAAACTTTTATGCTCATGGAAATCATTTTTATTTTTAACAGAAGCGCGATAAAATACTGATTCTTTTCACAGAAGATTAATATAAAAATTGCCTACGTTTTCATAATTTTTCAGAATTTGTGGAGTTACAAAAGTATTCAAAATATTCAGATTTCTATAGATTGTTCTGTTTTTGACAAATTCTGTTTTCGTTGTGTTGTGTGCTTGTTTTGACGATTCTATGGTTTCCTTCGAAGAGTTTTTGCCATGGAAAAGTTAAAATACAGTAGATATAATACAATAACAAAATATGAATGGGTTTTCAACAATACTTAAAGTAGTGATTTGCTTTCTTATACTAAGAGATCTCATGAAGTTTTGTTGAGTTTTGTGTGATTGAAGTTTTCAAGTTTTGGGTGAGATCGCGATGGATGAAGGAATAAGGATTAGCAAAAGGCTAAGCTTGGGGATGCCTGAGGCGCCCAAAGATAATATTCAATATGTATCAAGCAACTAAGCTTGGGGATGCCCTCGAGTGGCATCCCCTCTTTCTTCTAACAACCATCGATATTTTACGTGAAACTATATTTTTATTCGTCACATATTATGAGTTTTGCTTGGAGCGTCTTGTATGATATGAGTCTTTGCCTGTTTTGCTTTGTATTTTTAGTCATGAATCCTTGCTGGACAAACCTATTTGAGAGAGCCAAAATTATTCCATGACTTGTTAGAATTGCTCTCTATGCTTCACTTAAATCCTTTTGAGCTATGGAATTGCTCTAGTGCTTCACTTATATCTTTTTGAGCATGGTGTGCTTTAGTATTTTTGGAGAAATGCTCTCATGCTTCACTTAGATTTATTTGAGAGTCAGTAAAAAATTTAAGAAATTATTTCTTGCTTCACTTAAATTATTTTGAGATAAGAATTTTTTATGCTCATGTTCTTCACTTATATTTGTTTGAGCTTACAAAAAGTAACATATGAAACTAGTCCCAAAGTGATAGATATCCAAGGAGGATATAATAAAAACTTTTATGAAGATCATTGGACAAAATAAACTTGATTCCTTATAATAGTTTTGAGATATGTTGATATAATATGTGAGTTATGTTGATGAGTAATTATGCTTTAGTAAGAATATTGGTGTTAAGGTTTGTGATTCCCTATGCAAGCATGAAAGTCAATAGTTATGCAATGAAATTACATCCTACTTGTGGTGCATTATTCGGTGTTAGTTATGCTTAATGCTCGCTCATGAGGTTTTTCGTTTCTTGGTTGGATGCTTCTCAATCTTTTGCTAGCCTTCATTTGCACTAAGTATGATCACTACTTGTGCATCCAAAATCCTTTAAACCAGTTTTTGCCACATGAGTCCACTGTACCTACCTATATGAGCTATTCTTTTGCCGTTCTAAGCAAATTTGTATGTGCCATCTCTAATTTTCAAAATAAACTTCTCTTTTGTGTGCTCGTATCGCTCATGAAACGGTAGGGGGTGGCTGATATATTTCCATGCTAGATGTGTTATTCTCAAGATGAGTGTGTATTCACTCGTCATTGCTTGAGAGTACGGGAAAGGTATTAGGGATGCCTAGTCCCGAAATGAAAAATGAATTTACTTTATGTTGTTAAATAATAAATTCCTTGGAAAGTGTTGGTATAGAAGGCACCCGTGGATACGGTTAGCCATGGAAAGTGAAAGAATGGCGGAAAAAGGAATAAGCTTTATTTTCTGTTTGGGAACCGCCTATGATATATCTAGCATGGAAAGTATTGGGAACTACTCGATCGTTTTTGTTGACAGGAAAAGTATGCCACCCAAAATGTTTTATCTCTAACTTTTTTGCTTTGAGCTCTGGCACCTCTACAAATACCTACTTCCCTCCGTGAAGGGCCTTTCTATTTTCTTTATGCAATTTTTTTATTTTTACTTGAGTCTCCATCTTCTCTTATAAAGCACCAACTAAGGGGCACTATGATTGTACTTGAGCATTTGGTGTAGCTAATATGCGAGTGTGTTTCATGAATGGATCAATGATTGAGCATAATGGGCTTGGGATAACTTGCTTTAGCGTTGATATTTTGAAAGACATGGTTGTTTGTTTATATGCTTGAGTATTAAAGTCCTCATGTCAAAACTAGACTATTTCTTTGAACCATATAAAAGTCCAATTGTCCATGCTATAAAAGAAAGAATATGTGATGAACATGTTAGGCAGCATTCCACATCAAAAATTCTGTTTTTATCATTTACCTACTCGAGGACGAGCAGGAATTAAGCTTGGGGATGCTGATACGTCTCCAACATATCTGTAATTTTTTATTGTTCCATGTTGTTATATTATCATTTTTGGATGTTTTACAATCATTCTATAATCATTTTCTGGGACTAACCTATTGACATAGTGCCAAGTGCCAGTTGTTGTTTTTGCTTGTTTTTTACATCGCAGAAAATCAATATCAAACGGAGTCCAAATGCAGCGAAACTTTTTGTGGATATTTTATGCACCAGAAGACACCAATGGGTCAGAGAAGCACCTGGGGGTGCCCCAAGGGGGGCACAACCCACCAGGGCGTGCCTGGCCCCCCAGGCGCGCCTAGGTGGGTTCTGCCCACCTCGGAGGCCTCCCGCACAACCTCTTTGCTCTATAAATACCCCAATATTCTAGAAACCCTAGGAGAGTCAACGAAAATCAATTCCAGCCGCTGCAAGTTCCAGAACCACCAGATCCAATCTAAACACCATCACAGAGGGGTTCATCATCCTCATTGGTGCCTCTTCGATGATGCATGAGTAGTTCATTGTAGACCTACGGGTCTGTAGTTAGTAGCTAGATGGCTTCCTCTCTTTCTCTCTCTCTCTCTCTCTCTCTCTCTTGATTCTCAACACTACAAAAAAATAAACTTCCGTGATGATACATGTTTGTCACAGTAGGTCGCGTTTTTTGTCATGCATGTACATCCATGACAATTTTATGACAGAATCAAGATAGTCATACCTGTGCTGTCGTAGAAGTGTTCCATGACATTACCAAAATTATCATCACGGAAGTGTCCACTTCCTTGACGATAAATCGCGCGTCACAGAAGTGCTTTCATCACGGGTGACCGACACGTGGCATCCACCGTAACGGAACACCGTTAAGCTATTGGGTCGGGTTTTGGATCCGATAACCCGTTAATAGCCCTGACCAATGGGAAATTTCCACGTGTAAAATTCTTATTGGCCGGACGAAACACGTGTCAGCTCGTCAGTGGGTCAGATAGGCGCCTATGATATGTCGACACGTGCCACGGCCCACCACTGGCCCATTTAGCTTACAAAGCCGGCCCGTTTGACTTGGTCAAAAGTTAACGGGCTGGCCCATGAAAAGCCTGTTAACGGTCTCTTCGCAAATAGCCCATTTTACGGCCCGTTAACTCACGGCCCCGTTAGGCCCTAAAGGAAATCGGCCCAACAACGTCATGTGGGCCGTCGAATATAACACCAGCCCATTTCACTTTCGGCCCATGTATGGCCCATGACGTCTTTCGGCCCATATGAGGCCTTCGTATCTTTCGGCCCTTTACAGGCCCACGGTGACTCTAGCCCATAATGAACAGTAATTTTCTTTATACCCGTTAACGGCCCATGATTTACATGGGCCGTTTCCAGCCCGTGTTAGCTTTCGGCCTATTAACGGCCCATACGTTCTTGGGCTCCTTTTCGGCCGTCGATTACTTCTGGCCCGTTACTGGCCTGTTCCCCTAATGGGCCAAATTCGGCCCATGGCAAGAGTCGGCCCGTTACTGGCATGTTACCCTAATGGGCCAAATTCGGCCCATGGCAAGAGTCCGCCCATTTCTGGCATGTTAACCCGTTGCGCCATTTCCAGCCCGTCCTATATTCTGGCCCATTAACGACCCGTTATGCCTGTGACAGAATTAAGCCTTTGCTGTCCTACAGCCTGTTAACGGCCTATTACCGTGCTGGGCCGATACCAATTACGCCCGATTACGGCCCATGTAGACCCATTTATCCGACGGCCCGAGGCCCACCGATTACAGGCCCATTTATCGACGGCCCGTAGGAGACCCATGGATCCTATGGCCCGTATATGGCCCATGGTAGTTGCGGCCACTAGCAAACCAGGGAAAAAGAAGACTAGGAAATAAATAAGGCCGAAACTAACGCTAGGCTATTAAGGCGATTGCACAGATTACATCCACTCGGCATCAAAGATCGCCACCAGTGCAAATATAGGGAACACCCTACACTATACAAAAATGGCTTGCTGTTTTCTTCAGCCGGTGGCTGCACGTTAAGAATAAATTTTGTATCGCACCAAAACAAATTACAACTATATAACAAAAGGAAGGTTGGCATAAAACTTAACAGTCTAGCAGATAAATGCACCACCAGAAGTTCAGAAGCTCAGTTCATTTGACCTGACTGTTACGTTTTCATGCTGTATTGTCCGATGGAGCACCATAACCCTCGCCTTCATTTCCCCTAGGCTCCTGAACAACATAGCAAATGTCTGATAGTCTGGTTTCAAAACCATGCATATCTTGACGACATTGAGCAATGTTTCTCCTTGTTTCACAAAGGGTCTCTGTTAGGGAATGGACTTGTGTCTGGAGCGCAGATACAACATTGCTTTGAGCTTGCATATCTTGATCATGAGGCAGTTTGGACGATATTGCCTTAACAACCAACCCAGTATTACGCAGGAACGTGCTTTTGGCACTGTTAGTGGACAGGTACTGACCCACTGCAGCAAGAGCTGACATTGCGGTTATAGTTGCCTCGCCACCTTCAGAAGGTGGCGGTTCCACCATTTTTTCCATAGCTCGCTGAAAAGTTGAGGTTTTACATTAGTAGTACCAGAACAGAAGATATTAAGGAGGCAGCAAAACCAAACAAAATAGCTTTGGTCTATATACAGAACTTATTCTGGTGAACCCATGTAAAATATTAGTTGTATTTTATTGCAAAGTACATAATAAAACCAGGTTCCAAACATATGACCATGTACCATCGCTAATGTATTGTCTATTTCTTCACATTGTATTGAGGGCTAAGGATAAAGAGACGAAGTTTATAATACGGTAAGCATAGTATGACATCATTCATATCACAAAACAACTGAGAACAGACAAACAGGCAATTGTAACGTTGTGTGGGCAAGTCCAGCACGGAACTAGATTACGGGTCAAGATCAAAGGAACATCACTCCTCTCTTTTAAACCTTGTAAGGTGCAATGATACGCTAAGACAATTGTGTATAAAATTGAAAAGAGTAATAGACATTGGCTGCAAACCATGCAGTTCAAGGCACAAGTCAGAGTAAGTAGTAGTTAAAAGGCATGAGGATTAAGGACTTACAACAGCGGCTTTGACTGGTGTAGTCATGCCCTTCTTCTTGCTGGTGTGACAGTCCTTGAAGATTTCCACAGCATTTGGTTCAGGTACTTTTTGGTCCTTGCGGGCTTTCCTCTGCATTTCGAACAAGTCAATATAGATCTGATAATATGGTACAGCGAAAAGAGTGAAACAGCAGCTAATTACAAGAGCCTCGCAGTGTGCAATATAGCTACGAGATCCTGTCGTCTGTTGGAATTTCACTTTCGTACGGTTGGCCTTGTTCTTTGAACAGTTCACCTACAAGAAGATAGATTTGTGTGGCACATGCGTAAATAGGACTTCAACATGTGATCTGATCACATATATATAATGTACCTGATACTTCGGATCAGACCAGTGTTTAACAAGGCCCCTCCAGTCTTCATCCGATATATTTTCCACTGGAGATGTTTGGGAAAGTTCACTGTTAGCCTTGCCTTCAAAGTGAGTTTTCCTCAAGTTATACCGATACTGTCGCAGAGCAGACTTGAAAACATGGGTGCAAGCTTGTCTGGTTGCATCATCTTGGCTATCCAACTTGAACCTCATCTGTTGAAAATTATGGGAGTCTCATTATCAGCAACCTAGAAAGTATGGGACAGAGCAAGACGATATTACTAGTTTCCATACATAACCATACTTACAGATAAATGGTCGAGGAAGGTGTTGAACTGGGTTTCGTCTTTGTCATTCCTGTACTGAATCCATGTTGGGAGGATACGTACATGACACCTAACGGCAACCGCTGCCTCTGATACTAACTTGGCTGACTCTGTAGCATCACGTGGCCTTTTTAAACCTGCCTCAAAACGGATCTCCATTCTTCCTCCTCTAGATTTAGTTAACCTATCGAGCATTATCCCTGATGTTTGTTTCCTCTTGCGCCTAGGTGCTAGTCCAACAACGAACATAGGAAGTGTTAGTGTACATCAAACTGTGAGACTACATATAAAGAAGCATGCAACTGTAACTTGACTCCAGCAACTACCTTCTTGCTGTTGAAGCTCACAAGGTTCATCTGATATTGCCAACTCGTCTTGTGTCAAGAGTGCTTGGGAAGTAGTGTCAGGTGGCAAGGGAGCTTGGGAACGTGCTGCTAGCTCAGTTGACGCACGAGTAAGTCGTGCAGCTGGTAGTACTGTGGTAGGTGTTGCAAGAACTAGGGCTGTCTCTGCTTGTTTGGTGGCAGCTATTTGTTTCTGTTTGGCTTTTTTTGCAACTCGTGTAGCATGGGATGCCGTGTTTGTAGAATTTTCCGCTGGACTTTGACCTTCTATTGCACCATCAGTACCAGCAGAATCTGCAGGATTCATCCGCTTCTCATTCCCTGCCATTCTGTGTTTCTTCCTCTTTCTCTGTGCCATGTTAAGTCAAGCCGACAAGAAAAACGAATAACAATTTAGTTCTTCAGAACAAATTGATGCGTGATGCAGACGAACTGAACTTTGATGTTAGACAACCACATGATAGGAGGATGTAATATGTATGAAAAACAGGACGGAAGAGATAACCAGAACTATGATGTGTAAACTAAGAAGAAGACATTTCACCAAATTAGAAGCAATGCAATGGAAGGTAGACACCATATGAAAGATGCTACAAATATCGCTCTGCCAAGTTAACAGTGTCTCATCATAAATGGCGTTTAAACAAATGTGAAGCAGTACAAGAAATAAATCATATGCAAGATGCAAACAACATCACACTACCATGTTAGAGGTCTCTCGTCATTAGTGCCATTGCATATTCACAGCATTGCATATTCACAGCTTATGATGTGTAAACTAAGGAGAAGGCATTTCAACAAATTAGAAGCAATGAAAGCTAGACACCATATGAAAGATGCAACGAATATCACTCTACCAAGTTAAAACTGTCTCGTCATAAGTGCCATTTCAACAAATTAGTAGTACAAGCTAGAAAAGAATGTGAGATGTAACCTATATCACACTCCGAAGTCAAACGTGTCTTATGATAAGTGATTGTTGCAGGTTACACAACAGTAGTAATTTGATGTAAGAACATGGTGTGATAGACAGATATTGTATGTTCTAGAAACAGGAACACGTGTCTTATTCAAGTATAATGTGTAAAGTAAGCAGATGGAATTCAACAAAATTAGAAGCAATACAAGCTAGACATCACACATAACATGCAACCACATATAACAGTGCCAAGTTAGAGGGAGCACCGGTGATGCTGCACTAGGGGAGACGTGCTCATCATAAACACAGCTTTGTTGAGTGTCTATGCATGTGTTGTCTTGGAAATCATCTTGGGGTGTGGAGGAGTAGAAACTGTAGAGGCCCTCCGTTCGGAAGGAGCACCTTTATCCGCTGCCTTGCTAACTTCCTTCCGCTTTATTGATTTTGAATTGTCAAGTAAAACCGACAAGAAAAAGCAATAAAATTCTCTCTTCAGAACTCATTCATGCATGATACTGACAATCACTACTTTGATGTAAGGCAAACACATGATACCAGGATGGAATATGTACGAAAAACAGGACGGCATGGCATGTTCACAACTGTTTGTGTAAACTAAGCAGAAACCATTCCAGCAAATAAGAAGCAATGCAAGCTAGACACCACATGAAAGATGCAACCAATATGACTCTGCCAAGTTAAAAGCGTCCCATCATAAATGGAATTTCAACAAATTAGAAGCAGCGCATGCTATAAATCATATGAAAGATGCAACTAATATCGCACTGCATATACTAAAGGTGTCTCGTCATGTTGATTGATGCGGGATACAAAAAAACAATAGTTTTATGTAAGGACATGCTTAATAGACAGATGTACTATGTACTAAATACAGGAAGGCATGTCACATTAACAGGTATAATGTATAAGCTAAGCAGACTAGCACATGCAGTTTAACCAGATTGGAAGAATTACAATCTAGACACCATATGCAACATGCAACCACATATCACGCTGCCAAGTTAGAGCAAGCACCTGCGATGCTAGTGTAGGGGAAATGCTGTAATCAACTACAGAGCTACGTTCACTATCTTCATCTAGCATTTCTGTTTCTTGAGAATCATGTCGGGAGGCTGACGCTGCATTCTTTAAATGAGGAGTAGTCCCCTTGCCTGCCTGCCTCGTCATAAGTGATTGATGAGGGATACACAAGAACATTAGTTTGATGTAAGAACATGGTTAATACACAGATGTACTAGTATGTACCAAAAACAGAAAGGCATGTCATATTCAAAGGTATAATGTGTAAGCTAAGCAGATGCAATTTAACCAAATTGGAAGCAATACAAGCTAGACATCCGGCTGGAGTGGTGAGCATGATCATCTAGGACCTGAGAGCCTGGTGGGAGGCGGGCTGCTTCGCCACCATCGCAGCTTTTTAGTTGGCTTCCAGGTGATGCCTATCTTTGCTGGGCTTGTCACTGGCTCGGCCAGTGCCCTGACTAGCTATTTGTCTTCTGGTGCTCACGGGATGGTGGTTCATGTAAAAAAATATCTTTCCTTATCTTACCGACTTCGGCCTTTCGAATACAAGCTAGACACCATATGGAACATGCAACCACATATGACACCGCGAAGTTAAAGCAAGCACCTGGGATGGTGGTTCATTGCGAGCGAGGTCATCAACTCCAGAGCTACGTTTACCGTCTCCATCTGCTGACACTGCACCCTTTATAGCGTTGTAACGTGTCTTGCCTACCCGCATACGAAGCTGGAGCGACTTCTCTCTTTTCTTTTTGGCTTCTCTCATGGCAGCAGAGTCTGAAATACCCTTGCATAAAAACACAATAGTGAGAGTAAGGGTGAAGTGTGTGCAGAACTAGTGCACTGTAAAAGTAGCAGATAGCAGGTGGCTGAAAAATAAATGACAGGAGACATATGATAGCTCTACAACATTGCATGGCAAACAAAATTAGATTCTACTCCGTATGATTTTGTAATATATGAGCACAGGAAATGCAGGTACTCCTCCAGCACACCACCACATGTGGTCATATCTAAGATAACAGTCGACTGAAAATAAATAGGTCAGTCGATTTTTTTAATGAACCGTCCGATCTATAAGGAACGGGCAGATGGCCTTCATCTACCTCCCGCCAGTCACTGTTGACGATCTTTCTCGAAGCGCCAGCGACCACCGGCCAGACCCCTGCCTCCGCCGCCCCGCCCTCCCATCGACCTCACACCACCGCCGTGCTTGGGAGCGCCCCCAGGCCATCCCTTTAATCCCGGCCGACCTCCAGATCGGGTGCCAGTAGCTCTAGGCCGCACACGCCCCTAAGATAAATACCAAGGCGCCGCTTCCCCGGCGTAATAGGCGTACTAGCACCTGTTACGCCGGGGAATGCTTCCATTAATTGGGAATCAACTGGCCAGAAATTGAAATTCAAGGGGGCGACAGACCTCTAGCTAAGGTGAAATAGTATATGAGGAGAAACCTTGTGCATCGCGAGTTACTAGGAACATCTAGTATCAAGAAGAAGCGGCCAACTAGTTTCTTCTGTGGGATGAATACCGTGCATGCAGAGACGTAAGATTTGCACGAATAAGGGAAGATGAGTATCTTTTTCGGTTACCGGTGTGTTCACCTCCACATGTCGCGCCGATCTTCTTCTTTTTACCGGGGAAACCGATGTTCTAGAGGGTGCGGGCTGGACGAACCCATGGCCAAATTGTTCACTGTGTTGCCGTGGCCGTATGTCGGTAGAGGGGAAGCAGATCCGAGGCGGCGAGGACGGCGTAGCAGGAACAGCTCCGGTGCGGTGGAGGGTGGCGAAGTTGGAGCGGCAGCGGTGAGGCGCAGGACGGCGTGGTTGAACTGGCTCGGGTACGGATGGCTCGGCCTCGGCTTCAACTACTAGCCGTGGAGGGCGTTGCGGTTGAGGTTGCGGTGGACGACGACGTCGGGGTATCGGCTCCGGCGTGATGGAGGAGGGCGGTGGTTGATGGGTGGGATGGGGTGGCGGACGGAGGACGCCGGGGTTTTGCGGCTGGTGGAGAGGTAGTTTTGGCGCCCACGGAGTACGAATGGGGAATCGTACGGGTGGGGGGAACCATGTTTCGGTCTGGGACGCGCTTGTTTTTGGCTTTTTTGAACAGAAGATGGGATGCGCTTGTTTGAAATTTGGGGAAAGTACAAACTTTGCCCCCCTCTTAAATTTCGGACCTACTGCGGGTCGGGGGTAGGATGGTAATCCCAGGTGTCCCAAATAGTGGGCGGGAGCGATTTCGGCCGCGCGCATGTGTGCTTAGGCGGCCATTGTGTATGAATGTTTTTCGGATGCGGTTGCGTGGCGTCTAGATGAAGCTACAAACCTACCCCGGTTTAGACCTTTGGACGTCGGGCCGGTAGGTTTCACGGGTCGGAGTTATTAGAAAAGTAATTTCCTTGTACTACCAAACATTGGTCTCACGCGGTTTCGGGCGAGTAGAGGCTCTTTTGGCGCTTCGTTCGAAATTTTGAAACACAAGCATTCACGTTTAGAGTACTCTTGAACTATGAGGATTGACCTAAATAGACAACGTTATATTTGACCTTGTATGTTTGAAAACCTCATTAAATTATCCGCTTCTTTTTGAAATTTTGACACTTGAAAATCCTATAACTACGATTATTTTGGAATGGAGGAGCTAAATTTGAATCTATTTTGTACACGACTACATATGCTATTATGTACAAAATCAGAGCAAAGATTGGTGCCCCCATAATTTAGGTATGGTTTACAAATGCCATGATATCAAATTCAAATAATTGAATGGACTTCATGTTGAATTCGATTTTTTAAACCACCTTAAGTTGAATTCAAATGTATGCTAGTTCATAGGTAGCTATTTATAATGTCCATTGTGTAACTTTCGTATGTATAATGTGCTTTACACACACAACATGAACTATACTCACGTTTATATTCGATTGCTAAAGCGATGCATTGTCTGGAGTTCAAAATACTAACTATGTGGATCAATTGTGTCGAATAATAACATAGACATGCTCAAATTCGATAGAATCTAGATGTCTGATGGATCAATGACCGCTCCTTACGCGAATTGCAAATATCATGATCCCATCCTAATATTTGGATACAATTTATATCTTTAATCAATGTGTAGAGCAGTCTTTTACGTGTAGTTTCACTCTCCATCGGTGGTCTCTCACACATGCTCACACACTCTCTCCAACATGTCTTTCTCGCACACATGCTCTAGATATAACCCTCCCTCCCTCTCGTAACCATTTACAACTGTTTTCACTAACCTTTATCACAAGCACTCTTCCTCTCGCAAACATACACACGCACAATCCTCATCGACCCTTTCTATATACATGGACCTGCCTACGTGTCTCATGTACGCACATTATCTTTACGCCTGTCTCTCACGCATTGTCTCACACCTCTCTTCCTAATCGACGAGTATGATTCTAGCAGAGCATTCTGTAGGATGCCCCTTAAAGTTAGGTTGGATGAATAGTAATATCAGAGATAAAGGGGTTACCTTAGTCCGAGAACCTAGGGTTACAAATCCTAGCCGGCTTTGTCAGTGGACACATAGTACTTCACAATTCTGCTATCTTTGTCTTGTACGACTAGTCATCCATGGGTCTTCCTAAATGCATCACGGGCTGACCAATGTGGCGCAGGACGGAACCGAACGAAGGGCCTCACCTTGACCCACTGGACCTCACGCAGTGACACACCCTCTGCCCCCACGTCTCATTATCTTCTCACACCCACACATACCAACACAAACACCGCACACACACAAAATTTCTCCTGGTGCCTTGCATATACACACTCAAGGGAATGGAATCTCTTGTCGTGACGTCATATTCGTCTCTCTCTCTTTAGACAACTCTCATTTCTCGTGCTATCTCTCCCACGCCCCCCGTCGGCCCCTCTATCCATGCCTCTCTCGAATACGTAATACACACACATACCTCTCTAGGCCCCTCCAAATGCATCAACTACACATTCACACATGTTACATCATGTACCCCATTGATCTAAAAAGCCCTCTCTTCACGTTTATTTCGCATACAACATTCATTTTGAATAAAGTGTGTCCAAAAAATTATTTTAGAGTTTCTACATATATACAACATTACAAAGTTATATGGAGGAGTATGAACGCTAATTTGCATTGCATGGTGCCCACAATGATATTTATTTCGCACTGTGAATTTGTATATTTTTATACTATATACAAAGTTAGTCATAATAAAGAGAAACGAAGAGCATCTCTCTCTCCATCGCATACCCCCCTGTACGCCCCTTTCACGTATGCACACAAAACTATCTCCAGGTCCTCTAAAAGTAAGCCCCTAGAAAATTCACGCATGTTTCATCTTTCTCTCGCGATATATGCAATGACGATCATTGTATTTGAAGCGAAAGCACGATACGTACATTGGACTTCAGAATCCACTCATTACGGTCACCATTTACGTTTAGTGGTTATTATACAGTCACGGGCTCACCGTACAACTCTGTATTTGCTCATGACATGACTAGTTGACCAGTTAAACGCTCCACGTGGCACCTCTAGTGTTGCATCACATTATCTCACTACCATCGTGCCCACCTGTCGACTTGTATCTACTCTACATCTACACTCTTATAAAATACATAAAATACACTCTTATAAAAACAGAGTTGGTGATGATGGTGTGCCTGCCATCCTGCAATATAGGCCGTCCGATTTATATCTGACGGATAGGAAGGAAACTATGGCAAGTTTGCAAAAAGGTACCCACACACCTCTCCACATTTGCAAATAAGGCCTTCCCTCGTTCATCCTTTTCTCTCACAAGATAAACAAGTCATACAAATGCATCTTGATGTTACGTGCAACGCACGGGCATCTTGCTAGTAAGAATGAAAACAAACGACAAAAAAAATATTTGGACGATGGTTCGAAGTCATGACCACGGGCACAACGGACAAGGTGGCCTTGTATTGGTATGCTGAGCCGTCTGTTTTAACACACAGGAGCTGGTGTGGTGATTATACACACACGCACGCATGCACATGAACTGCATCCACGCAACACTCACACAAACACATGCACCCACGCACGCACGCAACACTCACACGTACACACGCAGCCACGCACGCATGCAACACTCACATGCACACACGCAACACTCACATGCACACACGCACGCATGCACGCATGCACCAGTACACCACACGACAAACACACACTCTCCCGCTCAAGTGCTCAACCTACATGTGCATGCGCACACATCAGGCCCTGAGAGACACATACACAACCAGGTGATTCCCGCGCGCGGGTTGGAGCCTTGTCGCGCCTACGTAAATTTGTGTTTATCTGACCTTTTGCCTATGCGAACTGACAGGTGGGGCCCACAAGGAACATGGTCAATTTAACTAGTCAACATGGTGCCACGCAGACTATTTGGTCGGTCAATAGAGTGCAATCCGATGCTGAACTGTGAGCAAGTGACCGTATAATCACCGCAAAACGTATATAGTGACCGTAATCAGCTTATTCTGAAGTTCGGTGATCGTATTACGCTTTTCTCTCTGTAGGCCCTCCAAAACTACATCTCTACACGTTCTCGCATGTTACATCTAACAACTATGCAATACAACACTACTACTACACTCTAACACACTAAATCATATGTGTTTTTAGTTTTACTAGATATCATATTGTTACTTATAGTTATTCAGTTTGCATACATTAAAATTGCCTTTGAAATGTATGGCCAGTATCATCTACCGCGCGGGAAAAATCCCGCCCTTTCCTGTTTAATCGGGTTTGTATCGATGGATCGTGCGAAACAGCAAAACCATAGTACTATACAGTACAAGTGACAGTTCACCGGGCCGTCGTGTCGTCTACTCCTCCGTCGTAAGAGTGGAGCGCTCGCTTTCATAAATCTTCTAGTCCCTTTCGCCGACATGTGGGACATCAAGCTACCGGGTCCACATGCCATACCGGAATACAGTGCAGAGCAGCTGGGGTGAAGCACCCCAGTCATGGCGCCGGCGTAGTAATGAGCAATGAGGCGTTAAATCACAAAGCTGCACCTTTCCCGCAGTTAAGTTGTAGGGACGAAGCAACCATCATTTCACTCGTTGCTGAATCCGCTTCTCTCTCATCTTCTTCAACTTAATCACGTGTTGCTTCTGCCGTTGTTCTGCCTCATGTGGGACGCGGATCGGCTTGGTAAAGCACTGACACGTGGGATCGCATGTTAGCAAACCTCCAGGACAACGTCCTTCGAAAATAAGAAGCCTAATCCTAGACTTACAAAGGGCTACATAGCTGCTACGTATACTTTCCATCTAATCTATATATGCCCCCTAATTTTCAGGCGGGGTGGGCCTAATCCTCTCCTTTAATCCAATCAAATAGTCCCACATCACATCAGTTCGTAACTTTACGTAAACCATTACGTGGATGTAGCATTGCTCAAATAAGAAACCTCCCCCGCCATCCACGCGGAAAAATCACCTCCTTTTTACTAATCTTGATTCTATAATTTTTTAGATCAATATAATTGAGATTTGTATAGATAGCACACATGAGCAAAACCAAGTGGTACGGTTAAGGGCATCCACAATGTGTAGCCAAATGTGAAAATAACTTTTGGCATCGTGGGAACCATTGTGGACGATGTTGCCAAAGCCAAAAAGATGGAACTGAAGCTCCCTGATTGATTGATTGAAGGAATAGAAAAATCCAACGTCTCTCCTCTTTCTCCCATGCTTGGACGCATGTAGTATAGTATAGAGCACAAAGTCTACTCCCCTGTCCCTTCTATCACAAATCACAAAGCAGTGAGGCGTCAAATCACAAAAGCACGGACGAAGCAACCATCATTTCACTCTTCGCTGACTCCGCTTCTCCATCATCTTCTTCGAGAAACCATCTCACCGCACTAGTACTCCTTGTAGTACTAGTAAAGGACTTCCTGGATGCAAATAAGGCGGTTGTCTCAGCTTGCAGGTGGCACTTGCGAATGACTTACCGTGGTCTCCCTCAATGGTGTTCTCCGTCGAACGCACTTCGCCAAACCACCAAAAGAAAATATCGTCGACGTCACCGCAATGGGGAAGGAAGTCAAATATAGTTAATACCTCCATTTTTTTGTACACAAGGCCAGTATATCAAAATTACAATTTGCAAAGGGCCACTAATACTAATCGAGGCAAAATTGATGGGGTTAGCAACCAAGGACATTAATATCCCCTGCATGCATGCGGAAGTGAGAAGGTTAGTTTGCATGGAGCTGCATTAATCAAGCCATGAGGAGAGAGATGGTTAGCTCTTTGGTCTTTGGAGAAAAAATACGCATTAATTGACATGTGAAACGAGGATTTGTATCGATTAAATCCCGCGAAGGAAAACCCCGCCTTTCTTTTTTAACACTAGTACTCCTAGTACGTACGTACTTATCCTGTTTGGGTCTAGGCCTTGCATTGCCAAACTTCGCCACACATTTTTTCCAAGCTTGCCTAAAGTTTTCAAAATGAGAAGGAGGTACACTTGCGCACGGCTGTCACGGTCGCACCGCACCCTCACACGGTCGCTCCTGCACGCCGCGGTCGCACCGCGCCCTCACACAGTCGCTCCTGCACGCCGCAAACCCAACCAAGGGAACGCACCCTCACTGACACGTGTTGTCGCATGTGAACAAACCAAACTCAGCCATCCTATCGCTGCCACATAATTTTCGTTCATAGAGTATGTTTATCCAACCGCATGTTGGGAATATCCGTACTGCCCGTGCAGTGGTCTGTTGGGGAAGAAGAAGAGGTGAGGAAGAAGGAAAGAAGGGTTAGGAGACGTAGGATATTCATCCAACCACCTGAAATGGTAGACTGACCCAAGTCAGGCGACTTGCATAAAAAATATATGTTTTTACACAGCAAAAGATCCATAAAAACAACAACATAAAGAAAAACTATCACTGCTCGCGGAAAGAGACGACCTCGTCGTCTTTGGCTGCCGGCGCGAACGAGCTGTCGCTGCCGACGTGTGTCTCCGCACCGTGGTTGTCCTCGGCCTCTAGCTACTCGTTTAAGCAGAGCGTGCGGGCGCTCTGCACGGACGAGAGC
Source organism: Triticum aestivum (assembly GCF_018294505.1). Classification (NCBI taxonomy): domain Eukaryota; kingdom Viridiplantae; phylum Streptophyta; class Magnoliopsida; order Poales; family Poaceae; genus Triticum; species Triticum aestivum. The sequence continues at coordinate 214,735,640 of NC_057797.1, forward strand.
ACAACATGGTTCAAGTCGAGGACGTCTGGTTCCGCCTGTAGGAGGGCCTTGATGGCAGCGGCATCCGCGCGCTCCGCATCGAGTCGAGCCTCCGCCACCCGGTTCAAGTCCAAGACGTCCGGTTCCGCCTGCAGGAGGGCGTCGATGAGAGCGGCATCCGTGCGCTCTGCATCGAGTCGAGCCTCTGCCGCCCGGTTCAAGTCCAGGACGTCCAGTTCCGCCTACATGAGGGCCTCGATGGCAGCGGCATCTGCGCGCTCTGCCTCAAGTTGAGCCTCCACTGCCCGGTTCACATCCACGACATCCGGTTCCGCGTCGAGTTGAGCCTCTGCCTCCCGGTCCTCCTTTAGTATCGCCATGTTGAACCGCTGGTCCGCCTGCACCATGGGGTACTCGGACGCCGGCACGAAGTCGATGTCCATCGTCTCATACCCATCGGGGGCTGAGGGAGTCCTGGATTAGGGGGTGTCCGGACAGCCGGACTATATCCTTTGGCCGGACTGTTGGACTATGAAGATACGAGATTGAAGACTTCGCCCCGTGTCCGGATGGGACTCTACTTGGCGTGGAAGGCAAGCTAGGCAATATGGATATGCATATCTCCTCCTTTGTAACCGACCTTGTGTAACCCTAGCCTCCTCCGGTGTCTTTATAAACCGGAGGGTTTTGGTCCGTAGGACAACAGACAATCATACCATAGGCTAGCTTCTAGGGTTTAGCCTCTCTGATCTCATGGTAGATCAACTCTTGTACTACTCATATTATCAAGAATAATCAAGCAGGACGTAGGGTTTTACCTCCATCAAGAGGGCCCGAACCTAGGTAAACATCGTGTCCCCTGCCTCCTGTTACCATCCGCCTTAGACGCACAGTTCGGGACCCCCTACCCGAGATCCGCCGGTTTTGACACCGACATTGGTGCTTTCATTGAGAGTCCCTCTGTGTCGTCGTCATTAGGCTTGATGGCTCCTTCGATCATCGATAGCGATGCAGTCCAGGGTGAGACTTCTCTCCCCGGACAGATCTTTGTATTCGGCAGCTCCGCACTACGGGCCAACTCGCTTGGCCATCTAGAGCAGATCAGGAGCTACGCCCCTGGCTATCAGGTCAGATTTGGAAAGTTGAACTACACAGCCGACATCCACGGAGACTTGATCTTCGACGGATTCGAGCCCTTGCCGAGTGTGCCGCACGGTCACGATGAGCACGACTTAGCTCTACCATCGGACAGTGTTTGGGAGATCATACCGGCGACCGCTCTGACCCTCAAATCGGAGCCAATTGTGCCATCCAGTGACGGGTGGATAGACCCCGCCACGGAGGCAGCACTCTCATTGGTGATCGAGCCGAGTATCGACCTTACCTTTCACGAGAGCCGTGACGCCAAACTACCGAATTCTTCCCTGGCCACGGACTCCGAACCGCCTGCGCCCGTGCCTATCGAATCCAACTAGGCGCCGATCATGGAGTTAACCTCCGCGGATATCTTTCAGCACTCGCCCTTCAACGACATACTGAGCTCATTAAGGTCTCTCTCTGTGTCAGGAGAGCCCTGGCCGAACCATGTCCGGCAGAATTGGGATGCGGATGACGAAGAAATTCGCCGCTCACCCACCACCCACTTAGTAGCCACTGTCGATGATTTGACCGACATGCTCGACTTCGACTCCGAAGGCATCGACGGTATGGACGACAATGCAGGAGACGAACAGGAACCACTGCCCACAGGGCACTGGATGCCCACTTCATCACATGATGTATACATGGTGGACACACCCAAAGAAAATGACGACGAAGAACGGAAGGATGCAGTGAAGGGTTGTTCCCTCGAGAAGCAGTCAAAGTGGCGGCATAAGCGCCGCTCCAAATCCCGCCTCGGCAGAAGCAGCGATCATATAAACCCAACGATAGAGCAAGGTGAGCCAGCGGACGACAAACACGACATTGAACCATCGTCCGACCATGGCAACACGGAGAATCAAACCGAACAACCCGACTCCGTCGAAGATAACAATCCGGATAACATCACACCAGACAGGCACCCGGATCAACAGAATACCCATAATAGGCTTGTTGCCACTGCGAGGAGTCTGAAAAAGCAGAAGCAAAGGCTCAGGGCTGCACAAGACACACTCAGAATCAGATGGAGTGAAGTACTCAACACTGAAGCAAATTATGGCGGTAATCGCCACACCAAGAGCTACCCGAAGAGAAAGTTGCTACCTGAATTCGATGAGGAGGCCTTAGATCCCCCGCAATAAAAAATGGCCAGCCGGTCGGGTAGACGACCTCGTGGCCAACATAGAGCGGCAAACGACGCTGCACATAAGCCAGTACGCGATCCGTGTGAGGGCTCGCATCAAAAGGACGACGCAACCAGATCCATCTACGGGCCACGCAAGCGCGCTCCAGCATGCAATACAACACAACAAACATCCCAACACCACGATACACCCAAATACTGGGGTGCCGCACACCCCCTATGTTTCATCGATGAGGTGCTGGACCACGAATTTCCAGAGGGATTCAAACCCGTAAACATAGAGGCGTACGACGGAACGACAGACCCTGGGGTCTGGATTGGGGACTACATCCTCCATATCCATATGGCTCGAGGAGACGATCTCCACGCCATCAAGTACTTACCCCTCAACCTCAAAGGGCCAGCTCAGCACTGGCTTAAAAGCCTCCCCGAAAACTCCATTGGAAGCTGGGAAGAGCTCGAAAGTGCTTTTCGGGCAAATTTTCAAGGGACCTATGTCCGACCACCGGATGCAGACGATTTGAGTCATATAACTCAACAGCCCGGAGAGTCAGCCCGAAAGCTTTGGAACAGGTTCCTCACTGAAAAGAACTAAATAGTCGACTGCCCGGACACCGAAGCCTTAGCAGCTTTTAAGCACAGCGTTCGAGATGAATGGCTTGCCAGACACCTCGGACAAGAAAAGCCGAGAACAATGGCAGCATTAACAAGCCTCATGATCCGCTTTTGCATGGGCGAGGATAGCTGGTTAGCCCGATGTAGCACCAGCGACCCAAGTACATCCGAAGTCAGGGACGAAAACGGGAAACCACGACGCAGCAAAAACACATGCCGGAATAAAGAAGACAGCCCAAAGAGCACGGCGGTAAACGCCGGATTTAGAAGCTCTCGGCCAGGTCAACAAAAGCTGCCCTCCAAAGGTAACAGAGACGAACTGTCCAGCCTAAACAAGATTCTGGATAAAATATGTCAGATCCACAGCACCCCCGATAAACCTGCAAATCATACCCATAGAGAATGTTGGGCCGTCAAGCAGTCCGGCAAGCTCAACGCCGAACATAAGGGGTAGGATACACCAAGTGAAGACGAGGACGAGCCTCGCAAGCAAAGCACGGGGGAACAGAAGAAATTTCCACCAGAAGTCAAGACAGTAAACGTGTTACACGTGACAAAGGGGAGAAACAAAGCAGCACTCCTAGAGACACATGGCCTAGGGCCTATCACCGCGGAGTTCTGCCACTGGTCGTCCCAACCGATCACCTTTGACCATCGGGATTACTCGGCAAGTATCCGACGTGCAGGATGGGCTGCCTTGGTATTAGACCCAATAATTGATGGATACCACTTCACACGAGTCCTGATGGACGACGGCAGCAGTTTAAACCTGATATATCAGGACACAGTCCGCAAAATGGGGATAGACCCAACAAAAAATAGCCGCAGCAATACTACCTTTAAAGGAGTAACGCCAGGCCCAGAGGCCCATTGCACGGGCTCCCTGCTACTAGAGGTTATATTCGGCCTTCCCGATAACTTCCGCAGCAAAAATTTAACGTTCCACATCGCTCCGTTCCAAAGTGGCTATCAAGCACTACTCGGACGCGAAGCTTTCGCTCGCTTTAACGCAATACCGCATTACGCTTCTCTCATGCTTAAGATGCCCGGTCCACGTGGCATCATTACAGTAAATGGAAATATTGAGCGCTCCTTGCGCGCGGAAGACCGTGCGGCTGCCTTGGCAGCCGCACACTAAACAGCCTCACTAACTAAAGCATCTGATAGGTCGTTAAGACCACGGACGCGGTTGGACAAGTCCGGTGCAGCTATATGTAATTGATACAGGTTTGATGGCTATACCCCTATTACAATACAAGGGGCTCAACACGCGCAACCAAGTGGAAATTAGGCTCAACTTTACTCATTTTGAACTATACATGGTTTATTTAGTATAACCGACCTTTTGCACGACAACTTTTCAATTAAGTTCCTTACTTTTTTAGATGACCATCGTGCTACACCCGTCCAGAATATGGCACAACGGAGACACAGGCGCAGACATGCAGCAGGGACCTGTTCCAAGGATTCTTTTTAGATTAAGACCCTGCGTAAACCTTTTTTACTGTCTCTTGTTGATACACATCCCTCGGATTCTCAGTACAATTGAGAAGGATGCTGACGTATTGGCATGTGGCCACGTCAGAATATTGCACGTACCTGGACACCAGGGGCTTATTACAAAGGGCACTGTTTAGGCCCAGTTTACATCATAAAGACCGAATACCTTAGGGAGTGTTCGACGTCGCGAGTTTGGCCTTATATGCATCAGCTCTGAATCATGTCTTTGGTCAAATGTTGGGTTTGCCCGGTTCCTGTGTTTTGCTGCCTTACGTTACGCTCTATCGGCTAAGGCGGCACCAGGAGAACTACTACGATTGTGCCCTGGTTCATTCGGACGAGCACCTCAGTAGAGAAAGCCGAAAACTGACTGTCATGATATAGCGTGAGACTGGTCAACCACTCGATGACCTAGCGGAATCTTCGGGATTCCTTCGCCTTAACGAAGGGCCGTTTCCCGGCCAGGCATGCACATGCCCCGAATCCGGATGAGCGCCGAGCCACCAGGGGCTATATAGTAACCCCACTGTCAAACTCCTCTGGCTAAGTGAAAGTGTTAAAGCATTATAGTCTGGTTGCCTAGTTCGCTGCGCTATCACCTCCTTAATGGACCAAGACATTGGATCAAGTGTGAACATGCGTTTTCTGCGAACACCCCCGCATTATATGCGTGGGGGCTGAAGCCGACGACTGCCATCTTTCAGGTTATATACATATATACATAAACGGCCGCACAAGAGGCATCATAGCACTTTCGGGCAAAAGTATAAATACAGCCTTGATAAATTCAATAAAACATTGTTTGTATAATGGGACTACATGTCACTGGAAAATAATATTCTTCGAGCACTGAGCCTCTATCGAACAAGCACCTTCAAGGACTTCTTCAAAGTAGTGCTCGGCAGCCACTCAGCCTATGGCCGAACCCTGTGCCGCAACAGTGGTGGCCTCCATCTCCGCCCAGTATGTTTTGACACGGGCAAGGGCCATCCGCGCACCTTCTATGCACGCTGATCTCTTTACAGCATGAATGCGTGGCACAGCTTCAAGGAATTGTTGCACTAAGCTAAAGTAGCTACTCGGCCTTGTCCCTCCCGGCCACAGGTGATCCACAACGGACCTCATGGCAAGTCCGGACAACCTATGGAGCTCGGCCCAACTGGTCAATCGCTCATTCAGCAGCAGCGGACGGACTGGAGCGTGAAACTGTGACCAGAACATCTTTTCCACTTCGGGACCTTTCCGATCCTTGAAGTACTCGGCTGCATCAGCAGCACTTGCAGCTAAATCCATGTACGCGTCCGCAGAACTTCATAGCCGGTCTAGAGGAGCATACTTCGGATCTCCGAACTTAGTCCGCAACAAGAAGGGCTTCCCAGACATGATATCTGCAGCTTGATTCAGCTCCTCCTTCGTTGCTCTAATTTTGGAGCGGGCTTCCTTGGCAGCCACCTAGGCCTTCTCCAGGTTCATCGCCTTCGCCCGATTTTCCTCTTCAAGAAGCCGATAACGGTCAGCAGCATCTCTTAACTCCACGACCATCTTGGCAATTTTTTCTTTGCTCTCGCAAAGTGCGGCCTGTTCGGTCCTTAACTCTTTGAGCGCCTATAAAGCGGCCACATTGCTACTCCTTGCTTGCTCCTTGGCTCGGGCAAGCTCCGCCCGAAGGACCTGCTCCATCTGCAGTCACAACATATTAAAGATACTGGCATCATGCTGCTCTTATCATGTGACGTTCACCAGAAAAATCACTCACCCTGTGCCTCGTCAAGCCGCCTGTTGACAAGCATGATGTCGGCATATGCTACATCCAGTTGCCACTTTAGTTTGGCAAACCCATCAGTCCGGCTAGCCACCGGAGCTTCAACCACCTGCACATAAAGGCAGTCTGGTTATTACCTGGGACTATGATCCTCTGTTTGCCGCCGTTCTCGACGACAACCAGAGTCTCAGGGGCTACTATCTGCATGGGCATACTTAACGTATGCCGTACTATTAAAGGCATACATTATTTTATGTACCTCGAAGCCTTTCAGGAGACTCATAAAAGCTTCGTGCAAACCGCTTTCAGCGGATGAAATCCTTTCAATTACCATACCCATTAGCGTACGATGCGCTTTCGAGATGACAGCTTTCCCCAAAAGATCCTTCAGCGCGTCCGACCGCACACAGTACGGACCCTTGCTGTCGCTCTCCTCAGGAGCCGGATACTGGGGATGCCGGGCAGCCAAAGGGTTATCCTCTGGCGATATTGGATCCAGAGATACCCTTCGCGACGACACTTCAAGGTCGCCCGCTTCTTGAGCTGGGGAGTTCGGGGGAGGCGTTTCGCTCTCCATCATCTCCGGAAGAAGATCCCCCGAAGATGAACTCTGTCGAGAAGGGCTGCGATCCGGACTACAATTTACAAGCATTGGTTATTGTCTTTGGAAGTAAGGTAGGATATCTTCACTATTAAGTACTTTTTGATTACATACAGCTCGGTAGAGGGCTGATCCCCGCGCGGACACTGTGCGGCAAGAATACCCACCGAGGCAGGACCCTCTAGCGGAGATTTCTTCTCCCGTTTGGAAACCTTAGTTTCCAGATCTTCAGAGGTAGTCCTCTTCCTTCCCCGGGGAGAGAGAATGTCAGATTCTTCCCCTTGGTTATCCTCCCTCGCGGAGGCGCTCATTCCCTCGATTGGAATAGGTAGCCATAGAGGCCCGCTTTCGCCCTCTTCATTCCCCCCTTAATCTTCCTTTGAGGGCACTAGAAAAGGTGCTGGCTCGAGCATCTTTTCCAGCACCGAATTGTCCAAGCCTTCAGGAAGGGGGGCCGAACACTAGATCATCTTTGCCTTTGTTATCCAGTCCTGGTCAAAGAGCGATTCTTCAGAATGATGTCATGATAAATAAAATGATAGTGTGTTCGGCCATGGGATTACTTACTTGGGCAGCGGGGCGGTTGCAGCCCAGGCCCACGTCCTCGGTAGTGTCCGGACACTCTATTTGGGGTCCGAAGAACGATTTGTACATCTCCTCGTGCGTCATGCCGAGGAAATTCTGAATAATGTGCGGTCCTTCCGGGTTTAATTCCCACATGCTGAGGGGCCGACGTTTGCAAGGCTGGACTCGACGAACCAACATAACTTGCATTACCATAACCAGACTAAAATCTCCCTCGAAGAGATCTCGGATATGGCTCTGCAGTATTGGCACGTCCTTGGCTAGACCCCAGCTCAGCCCCCTACTGATCCATGACATCAGTTGTGGTGGAGGGCCCGAGCGAAAGGTGGGGCAGCTACCCACTTGGCACTTCGGGGAGCTGTGACGTAAAACCACTCCCGTTGCACAATCCGGAAACCTCTGGAAAGGAACCCTTTGGCCATGGAGCGTCAGCAATTTTTCTTATTAGAGCACCTCCGCATGCTGCGTACTGCCCCTCGACCATCTTCGGCTTCACATTGAAGGTCCTGAGCCACAGGCTGAAGTGAGGGGTAATGCGGAGGAAGGCCTCACAAACGACAATAAATGACGAGATGTGAAGAAGGGAATCCGGGGCCAGATCGTTAAAATCCAGCCCGTAATAGAACATAAGACCCCTAACAAAGGGATCCAGAGTGAGGCCTAGTCCTCGGAGGAAGTGGGAGACGAACACAACACTCTCGTTGGGTTCGGGAGTAGGGATGACCTGCCCTCGGGCAGGCAGCCTATGCGAAATTTTGGCGGTCAGATATCTGGCCTCCATCAACTTCTTGATGTCCTCTTCCGTGAGGGAGGAAGGCATCCACCGGCCTTGAAGGCTGGATCCGGACATGATTGAAGGTCCGAAGCACCTGACCTGGGCTTTGGGTGTTAGAACTCGAGGCGGGGGAAGGATTCGATTGAGCACGGGAGGGAAAAAGAAAAATCCTTGTCCCTTTATAAAGGGGATGAATATCAGGCGTCCTCCTCGTGGTCGTTTGAGACTTATCTAAGATCTAGGAGTCATACCAATAGGCACGGTTGGGTTACCCACATTTGTATTGATGAGAATCCCGTGATAAGGGGAACACGATCTCTGTTTTGACAAGACGTGTCAAGAAACCGCCTCGCGTTATGTGCGGGGCTGGTTAAAGAAAAACGGTTCAAATAATTACCGGGCTGTGGCGTGATGTCATGCTGGCAAAACATGTTAGCAGATTAGATTTGTGGAAATATTATACTCTCTATGGTGGTATGTGGAACTTATTTTGCAGGGTCGGACACTATCCTTGTATTCAAACTCTTTCGTGGTGTATTCGGAGGAGGAACCCGCCTTGCAATGCCGAAGACAACACTGCGCGCCGGACTAATCGCCATTGAATCCTGGTTCAGGGGCTACTGAGGGAGTCCTGGATTATGGGGTCTCCGGACAGCCGGACTATATCCTTTGGCCGGACTGTTGGACTATGAAGATACGAGATTGAAGACTTCGTCCCGTGTCCGGATGGGACTCTACTTGGCGTGGAAGGCAAGCTAGGAAATACGGATATGCATATCTCCTCCTTTGTAACCGACCTTGTGTAACCCTAGCCTCCTCCGCTGTCTATATAAACCGGAGGGTTTTGGTCCGTAGGACAACAGACAATCATACCATAGGCTAGCTTCTAGGGTTTAGCCTCTCTGATCTCGTGGTAGATCAACTCTTGTACTGCTTATATTATCAAGAATAATCAAGCAGGACGTAGGGTTTTACATGCATGAAGAGGGCCCGAACCTGGGTAAACATCATGTCCCCTGCCTCTTGTTACCATCTGCCTTAGACGCACAGTTCGGGACCCCTACCCGAGATCCGCCGGTTTTGACACCGACAGGGGCCTTCTGCGCAGCGACCTCCGCCATGAACATTGGATCGGCTTCCTCCTCCTTGTAGCTTGGCTCCAGGGAACTCGGGGATTGGCCCGCCGCAAAGCGAGCTTGGGAACGGAGGTCTGTGGCGCCGACCGCCGCCACGATTTCTGCGCGGCGCTCCGGCGTCAGCATCTTGTAGTAAGTGATCTTGCGGCGCACCATGGCTTTCCGGCGAACTAGGGGATGCTTGATGCGGGCGAGGGGATCGAAAGGTGGGGGAATGGGCTGGGGATTTGGTGTGGTTTTAGGGCAGTGGCTCGCGTAGGCCGAGCAGTGAAGGTTCTGGTGTGAATAGTGGTTCCAGTGACGACCGGTCAATCGGTTTTGACTATACATCGCTCTTGTCGCGTTCGCGCTGCAGCCCGGCACGCTGGACCCTCCATATTGCTCACCGAATGGAACACGCTTCGTCTTGCGTTTTCGCTCGCTTGTGGGATCGCAGTTGAGAGCAAACCGACGTCCCTCCCCTGCCCTCGTCATTTATTATACCACCACTCCCTCCGTTTTATGCGGAGTAAATAAAAACAGAGGGAGTATACTACGGATGAGGATCCCCTAACGTGGCCGAACCCATTGAGTAACTGACATGCGGGGCCTAGCAAGCATGGGGTCCACCAGTAAGTGACCGAAAGGGAGGGTAAGGCAGGGATACCTACGTCATAGGATCCACTTCCACTATACTACTTTGACCAAATGTTAGAGTAATAATATATGACATGCAACTTACACAAATGTTAGAGTAATAATATATGACATGCAACTTACACAAAGCATACAGGGTCTAATGCGTTTTTCGAGGCTAACTTGGACCAAATGTTAGAGTAATAATATATGACATGCAACTTACACAAAGTATACGGTCAAATTCGTATGTGAAAGGAGTTTCCAATGATATAATTTTCACATTATACATCTCATGTACTATTAATCTTGTCAATAGTCAAATTGGAAACCATCTCGAGTACAAATCTAGGAGTACGCACGAATCTAACAATATTGATTGGGCGTTGTTGAATGTTGATACCTTTTTGATCAAAGTAGAGATACTTTGACTACAGATAAAACTTATATGTAAACTAGAAAGGATAGGAGGGAGTATATTGTACGTTCAAAAATGAAACGAACATTGAATACCCTTTATATATGATTTGCGGATGCTATGATCACCGGTTCAAAATTTTGAATCCGCCTTAGGTATCACGTGCCCCCATTCGTTCCCTCTCGATTTCATCTCGGGGTCCGGAGATCTATTGAAAGAGGACTAGGGTGGGTACATGCGAATGATACTCGGCGGAATGTTCAAATGAGGCATGCGGGAGGATGGACTCGACTGGAGGGCGACATGATCAATGGAGAATAGGGTTGCAGAGGAATGAGAAATGAGCAAACGCCACATGATTATACTTGAACGGCTCAAATAAACAATAAGTTGTCTCGCTTGGCCTACATAGTGAAAGGCCTAATGCGCAACGCAGAGCACTGACGCTCGAATATGGCCGGGAAAACAGGGAAACCGACATGTGGGGCACACCCGTCGGGACAACATAGCGCAGACTAGTCCAATGGAGGAGCTGGCCCACGACCTCCTCGCCACCGACAACTGTTCATGTGGGTCATTGGGGCCAACAACGGGGCGCAGCTCCAGCACCGCCTCTGGACACGGCGACTGCGGTGAGCGACACGCTCATATCGTCACTAGACACGGTCGGTTTCAGTGTGCCGAGGGTGGCGTTAGTGCTATGGCACGACCAACGGTATGTTTGGTTTGTGCCCAAGGTTGCCCCATCAAAGCATTGGGTAGCCAAAATTTTGGTTGAGGTATTGGTTGCCCATGATTTGGCCGACATTGGCAAGAAAAATGAACTAGAGTTGGCTAGAGTTCATTGGCATGCCAAAGAAATGGAAACCATCCAAACAAAGACCAATCTTTGGGTCATGACCAAAATTTTGGTTGAGGTATTGGTTGCCCATGATTTGGCCGACATTGGCAAGAAAAATGAACTAGAGTTGGCTAGAGTTCATTGGCATGCCAAAAAAAATGGTAAGGTGCACTTTGGCCACAATCCAAACACACCCCAACACCCGGCTCGTCGAGGATGCACGGGGCGCCGCGATGCGTCCGCGGAGTGGTGTAGCGCGGCCAACTACATCCTCTGAACCTGAGACCATGCTGGGTCGTCTTGCTTTTTCAATGACATGCGGGGATCGCATGTGAGCAAAGGGCGTCTCCAACGTTGCCACGACCGCAACTGACTATCCTGGCACACCAAAACCCTCGTACCTCACGCCGTCGCGCGATGCGTTCCCAGCCGGCGCCAGCTGCCCGCATTCATGCCGTCCGTTCGTATGTCGTTGTTAAGAGGCTCGGTGCCCGAGGAACCAACTCTGGCGACTTGATGACGCACCCGGACGCTTGGCCTCACCGGAATGCGCTACTTAAAGCGGCAACGCCCAGCTAACCTCCACACCATAGCGCATCGTCCTCCTACCTGGCACCACATCCTCCATGACCGCATGTGCGAACGCTCTGCAGGAGAGCTTGTCTTCAGGGATGAAGCTCGAGGTCGCCGCCCTCGCGACGCAATAGCGGCGTAGCCGGACGCGGACGCGACCGCACAAGCGTTGGCCATGCTGGCGGCCGACGACGGGAGCACCATCAGCCACGCGTCCTACTTGCCACCGTCCAACGTCCGGCACCGCCGAGGTCGGGGACTCCTCCGAGGATGAGTAGGACATGGGAGGTGGCAGGGCATGGTGTGCCAACTGGCCGGTCCATATCCCGTGTTCTACTCTTCCTCGTCGGAGACCGCACCTTCACTTCACGGGTCTTGAACCCCGCCCCCGTACATAGAGATCGCAGATGGAGGACGTCGGTCGCTGCCATAGAATAGGTTTAGGGTCGGGTTTCTTTTATTTTTCTGTCCTATAAAAGTTCGAAATGTAATGAAAATCTATCGTGTTTGCATTAATCTCGGCCGGTGTATATGAACTTTCACAATAATATACATACTGTAGGAGTACTAGCAAGATGCATGTGCGTTGTACGGAAGATCAAGATCTTGTGGGAGAAAAGGATGAATGAGGGAAAGCCTTATCTGCAAATGTGGAGAGGAGTGTAGGTAAATTGTCAAAGTTCCCTTCCTATCCGTTAGATATAGACCGGATGGCCTATATTGCAGGATGACAGGCACACCATCATCACCAACTCTTCTTTTTATTGAACCGAGACAAATCTAACATGCAAAGTAAAATAAACACATAGGGTCTATACATACACAAATTATCTTAGGCACTCCAATAGTACGTCCACTACACATTCATGCACTTCACATCTTTCTACATCTATGGGAACCTACGAAAGGGTTAACGTGAATTGCCTCTCTCTCTCCCCCCCTGATTTTCATGGTGGTGGGCCCTCCCTCCCCTCAATCTACAATCAACAGCTCACACATTTCACATTACGTTAATTACATAACTGGGATTACGTAGGTGTAGCATTACTCGTCCTAAAAAACCCAACTAAGCCAACCTCCCAGCATATCGCGCGGGAAAAGATCCGGCCGCGCCGTTTTAGTCGGGATTACCGGATTACTAGTAGTAGTATCGATGGATCGCGCGAAGCAACCAAACTTTTTTTAGGGGGCGAAGCACCTAGTTTAAAAGGAAAAAAGGTGGTACACTCACAGCACTCCTATCGCGGTCGCATTGCACCCCACACACGTTCAGTCCGGCACACGGCTCACGCAAACGGAACGCGCTTCGGCTTGCCTCTTCACTGACACGTGGGACTGCACTTGGAGAAACCGACCATGCGCCAAACTCCCACCGCCCACCGCACGAAAATCCTCCCCCCCCCACACCCAAAAATTCCCCCCAAATCCGATTCAACCGCCCTTCGGACAACTAGCCAATAATATTCCTCAAACCCCCCTCCCCCCGTCCCCCTCCACTCCATTCGCTCCACCAAAGCCGCCCTCCCCGCCGCTCCGATACGTCGGTGCCGCAGTTCGGCGATCCTCTCGCTCCTACAGTACGCTCTCGTAGATCGTCGTCCTCTAGCCGCGCCGCCACCTCTGGCTATGTTCTTGTGGAGGCGCACGGCGGTCAGCGCCGCCATCGCTGGCGACGTTCATGTGGAGATGCATGATGGTCAGCTTCTCCCATGATACACGCGTTCTAGACTGAGGCCCCGTTCATGTCGGTGTAGCGCTGAATGTTAGCTGATGGACGCTGTTAATCTCACTGTTTGCCGAAGTAGTTTACTGTCAATATGCTCTGCTTAAGAAGCTTCCTTGCCCTGTTCTGCACTCAATCTGCTTAGCTGAGATGGCATGCCAAAGCCGATTAGTTGCTAAAATATCCTGCCATATATTTATTGTGACGTAGATTGCCATGGTCTAGTAGCCAATCTGTTAGGTGAAATAGCTCTACACCGTTTTATACTCGATCTTTGTTGCTGCGATGGCCTTCGATAGTTCGATGGCTATGTGCTCGGCCTCATTGACTGTTGAAACAGCCTGCCATAATTTGGCACTCAATCTGTTTGCTGAATTAGCTTTACATATATTTCGTTACTTAGATCTGCTCGTCCAAATATCTTTCCATAGCTTTAGACATCGACCTAGGTATTTTTTACTGGACATCATAAAAAGCATATATGTTTTTATGTAATATCTAGTAGAAGAACTCATTTGTATGTCTAACAGATGGACAGGACTTGGATAACTTTTGCTCGAAGATTCTTCGCTACATATGTCGAGGGGGTTGAAAACTTCATGAACTTTATCAGAGCTGAGTACGGTGGTCCAAAATCAGATGTGCTTTGCCCATGTGGCAGTTGTATGAATTCAGTTACAAGACCCCAGTCAACTGTGCAAAATCATCTACACTTGTATGGGATGTCAGTCACATATATTAGGTGGGTTCATCATGGTGAAGCTGTGAACGTCAATGTTATTGACTACGTGGAAGCAGCAGATCACCATCTTGATCTGCCTGATGCTCAGGTGGAAGAGGAGGAGGAGGAGGTGGTGGTGGCGGAGCCAGTGAGTTTGACCAACATTGAAACAATGCTACGAAATGCTCTTGCATTCCATGAACTTTCACCTGCAGAAGAAAAACGGTGGGCCCGCATGTTGGAACAATGCAACGTTGCTATCACCCCAGGAAATAAGCTATTAGTATTCTCAGCTATGGTCACCTTTCTTCAGGTGAAGACATCTGAGCGGATGACCAACAAATCATTCGATGCGATGTTGGCTGCTTTCCGCAAATCTTTCCCAGATGTGTCTGAGCTGCCACACACCTACAGTAAAATGAAGAATTTCCTTCGTGCAGTTGGAATTGGATATGATATGATCCATGTTTGTAAGAATAATTGTGTTCTGTTCTGGAAGGATTATGCCAACTTAAGTGAATGCCCGAAATGCAAATCATGAAGATGGAAAGATGGCGATGCTGTGAAGAGTATTCCTCATAATGTTCTGAGACATTTTCCAATTACACCAAGATTGCAGAGGTTGTTTCATGATGCTGAAACAAGAGAGGATGTACTGTGGCATTCTAGGAACCAGGAGTATAGAGATTAGAATGTAATGAGCCATCCATCTCATGGTAGTGAGTGGAAAAGCTTCAATGATAAACACAAAGAGTTTGTTGCTGACCCGAGAAACATTAGACTTGGCTTAGCTTCAGATGGATTTAACCAATTCGGCCACTAGAGCGCCACATATAGCATGTGGCAGTGCTTGTTATCCCTTACAACATGCCTCCAAATGTATGCACCAAAGAATCAAACTACATGACAGCCTTGCTCATCCCAGGTCCAAAAAGTCCTGGAAAGGATTTTGATTTGTTCATGGAGCCTCTTGTGGAGGAACTTCAACAGCTATGGAAGGGTGTTCTCACTCGAGACCTATATAGCAGCCCACCAGCTGATTTCTTTATGTGTGCTGTTATAATTTGGTGCATCCATGATTATCCGGCTTTGGGCACTATGTCAGGGCGAACGACACATGGTTACAATGCATGTGTTCGCTATGAGAGGAATCCACTATCATACGCAATACTTAGCAAGATCTGTTACATTGGACACTGCCGTTTCCTTGCCAAGGACAAGCTGCATCCTAGAAAATACCGAAGACATGTGTTCAATGCAAAGCATGAAAACCGTGATGCGCCAAAGAGGCTCACCGCCGATGAGTTGCAAGTGGAATTAGAGAAGGTCAGGCATATTACACCAGGAAACCATCCTGGTAATGGTAGCGGAAAAAGGAAGCGTGGCAGGGTGGAAGAGAGATTATTGTTTACCCGCAGGTCCACTTTGTGGGACTTGGAGTATTGGAAAGATTTGGATCTGCGACATAATCTTGATGTGATGCACATCGAGAAAAATATATGTGACAGCATTATCGGCACACTTCTTAATATTGAAGGCAAGAAGAAAGATACCTTAAAATCTAGGATTGATTTGACACACCTGGGTATTAGAAAGGATTTGCAGGTGCAAGATGAAGGTAAACAACGGGATATTGCACCAGCTGTGTACGTCTTGGACATGGTAAAAAGAAAAGAATTCTGCGAGGTCCTGTCACATGTGAGATTCCCACATGGATTTGCTTCCAACCCTAAAAGGAGAGTCAGTGCAGATGGAAACAAGGTACAAGGGTTGAAAACTCATGACTTCCACGTCCTACTTCAAAGGGTTTTACCTGTTATCCTTAGAGGATTGGGCCGCCCTGACTTATATAGAGCAGTTGCAGAGTTGGGACAATTCTTCAGGGAACTCTGCAGTAGGAATATCAGGATAGATGCTTTGGAGCGTCTTAGAGACAAGATACCAACTATCCTATGCGACCTTCAGAAGATATATCCTCTAGCCTTCTTTGATGTGATGGTGCATTTGGATGTTCATCTACCTGATGAGGCACTACTTAGAGGTCCAGTACAATATGGCTGGATGTACCCTATTGAAAGGCGGCTAGGCACTTTCAAGGGCTATGTTAGGAACAAAGCTAGATCCGAGGGTTCCATTGCAGAGGCCTACATTGCTACAGAAGCATTGACATTCTGCTCAAAATACATTGAAACAGTTGATCAGCTTAGCAAAGAGGTGGGTGAAGACAATCCCGAGCTCAATGTTTTCGATTATTCTGTTCGAGTTATAGGGAAGAGTCGACAAGAGGACAAACCTAAAGATTTGGACAAAATGGTTTGGTATGTGTTGAATAACTGTCCTGAGATACTACCTTATATCAAGTAAGTGCAGTACTGCAGCTTATACATCGTAATCTACTAAACTTGTAGCACATTCTTATATATTTAGATGTTTGACGCGATCACTATGTTGTGCAGCATCTACAAAGTGGAGTTACTACCGCAAAATCCAAGAAATATTGACAAACTGGTTATGGTAGGATTTGCGAAATGGTTCAAGAACCATGTAAGCTTTTGAATTGCACTGTCAGTTTTTTTAATATATTGAGTACATAAGATGATCAGCTAGTCTATTTTCTAACCATAGGTTAAGAAGATGCGGGAGGATTGGCAGGCAGTTGATGATGCCCTTTACTCACTAGCAATGGGTCCTGATACTCGGGTAAGACATTATGAATCTTGCGTTGTTGGAGATGTGTGCTACAACACCCTTGCACGAGACGAAGGCAGGAAGACACAAAACAGTGCCATCATGAGCAGGGATACGTATGACAAAGAGACAACTGAAATGTATGCTAACATAACATACATTGTTCAGTTGCAGTATATCTCCAGTTTCGAGGATCATCGGTGTGTGGTTCTGTTGTGCTATCATTGGAATAACCTGTTTTCCTGGATCGCAAAACCCAGAACTGATGATAATTTCAAATCCATCAATGTCAAGGCGGCATACCAGACCAACGAGCCTTTTATTTTTGCAAATCAAGCAACACAAATATTTTTCTTGGAAGACACATTTGCACGTAGCGATGACTGGAGAGTATTGCAATGGTTTGAGCAGAGGAATTCGTTTAATGAAGTTGCACAACAAGATGATGCTTACACTGCTCTTGATGTACAAGATAACACAGATGTTCCTAATATCTTTGAGAACCATCACGTCAATGACGCCGACGAAAAGATTGCCTGTCGTGCTGTGGACATACAAGAGTTGATCAAGAAGAAGCCAACGTTCGAGGACATTGAGGACGAAGAGGAAGATGACACCATGGGGAATTGCGATTCAGACTGATACACATGGCGAAGATGTTGACGCTGCTGCTGCGGATGATGATTACATTGCTTTTGTCATATTTGCCTGTCAGAAGACATTTTTTATCTACTATGTGAAATTGTGTTTGTTATGACAACTGAAACCTGATGAACATGTTGTTTAGTATTTTGCTATGAGAACATCACTTGTTATGTATGCTGATTTGTGTTTGGTGATTGTATGACAACTAAAACATGATGACATTGTTGTTTAGTTGTACTCATATTTGGTTGTGAAACTTGAATTTGATGACATAGTTTGCTGTTGGACTGCAATTTGCTCGACGTCTTCGAATGATAACAAAGCTGACCCAACAGGGCCTCTACTATTTATTTATTTATATGAGCAAAAGGGGATACCCCCTGATTTCCATTAATAGAAATTATTAGATGTTCACAA
Source organism: Triticum aestivum (assembly GCF_018294505.1). Classification (NCBI taxonomy): domain Eukaryota; kingdom Viridiplantae; phylum Streptophyta; class Magnoliopsida; order Poales; family Poaceae; genus Triticum; species Triticum aestivum. The sequence continues at coordinate 214,753,518 of NC_057797.1, forward strand.
CACTACGCCCAGCCTGCTACACAGGTTTCATTCATTACTAGTTTCAGCAAAGTGCTCATGTCATAGCCACTAAATACATCATGAGTGCTACGTACACTGCAAATAAAGAGACAATCATCCTACAGAGCACATCGATTTTTCCCATTATCTTGACAAGCTCTTTCATCTCCTCATTGCTATCAAGGCCGTTCAGCAACTGTTGCTTGGCCATGATCAGAGGAACTGCATCTTTAACCTTCTGCTCCACATCTTCCTCTTCTGTCGTTCCTTCAGTTACTTGTCCAACACCCCAACCTGTTGGTATTGGGATTCCTCGGCTAACCAAATAATCAGCATAGTTGCATTCCCCCACATCAGCAACTTCCGAGAAATACAAATCACACGAATCTTCCCTTTTCTGCACGAATCAAATTGGAAGATCATCAACCAAACTATTAAAAAAATCAGCAACTGAAAGCAGCAGAACAACACTTAAACATATTATTACCCCATGATTCGGGCATTTGTAGAAGACTTGGCCAGGGTTGCGGATTGTGGTTGAGACGCGACGGATGACTCTGCGTGATTTGCAGCAGTGGCACCACACCAATGGCAGCGGCTTGCGATGAACAATCGGCTGCGGTGCGCGTGCCGGCGAGGGTGTGATGAGACCCATAGGCAATGGTACGGGTGGCGACTTGGCGCATATCTGGTTGTTGCCTGCTGAAGAGCAGGTGGACGAGCAGCCAACAGACATGGTTGCTGCGGCCAGTGCTTCTGATGCTAGGCAGAGTAAGTAGAGAAGAGGATAAGTGAACGTTTGATATGTCAGTTTCATTAGTTGCAGAGTAGCATAGCACCATATATAGTCATAGTCTAGGTTTGGATTCGAACCAGCTACAGGAGCACGTCTTTCTTTTTTCTAAAAGTCGGCAACATCTCTTTACTGGTACACTAGCTTGTTCTGTATGCCTTCCCAAGTCTTTGATTTTCTTTCCCTTTTTTGCGAGGAAGGAAGGAGGACAAAATTGAGAGTTCCTGGGACTCGAACCCAAGACCTCTCGGTTCAAAACCAAGGGTGCTAGTCATTTATGTGGCGAACGTTCCCTGTGAGGAGGACGGCAGACGAACGCATTTTCCTCGCGGTTTTCTTCCTATATATAAAAAAGTATGCTACTTGGTGTCCGCTTAGTCAACAAACGATTGTGCCAACCTTGACCGTTGGATTGACATTCAACGTCTGTCGCGTTTCTTCAGTCTCTTCTTCCTCGAGCCGCCAAAGCCAAACCAGCGCCAGCGGGACCGCCTGCTCCCGCCTCCCACGGCTGGCCGTGATCTTCCCCGGCTCCTGTCCGTTCCCGTCCGAGGCCTCACCATTGTCCTCCTCCTTGGTTCGCTCACCGCGGCGCCGCCCTCCGGTGTTGTCAACATGGTCAACAACTGAGAGGAATAAGGAGATGATTGTACATGGTGAGGATGACAGTTGGGACCCAACAGCGCGCGCAGTAAAAAAAAAATTTCGGGACGGAGAAGGGTATCAACTGGGTTGTGCGGGACCCGTGGCCCATCTAGCCCAGGCTTTTATTTCATATGTTTAGCACATGACCAGCCCAGTTTGTTTTTTCCTTTCTGAAAATGGCTAGCCAGCTATTTTGTTTTTTGCAGAATAACCAACATAGGCCTACTTGCTTTTCTACGCCCTGCTGGGCCGGAAATCTTTCAAGACGAGGAGGGATGCATTTTTCCCAGAAAATAGGCTATAAGTAATAAGAAATGGGCTATAAGTAATAATAAATGGGTTGTAAAATGAAAAAATACAGCAAATAGGCAATTAGTTCCAAAATATTGTTTTCTTTCAGATTTTGATATTTTAAATTTCATTTTTTTGTGCGGGTAAAATTTCATTGAATTTAAATTAAGGTATATTTAGATTTAAAATTAATTTGAATCTGGCTAGAAATTTCGGGCTGTATGCTGTTTGGGACAGATTTGGAGGCTGACTTGTGGGTCTACTAGGTTGACGTATACTTTGGCTTTGTCAACTTAGTCCACAAACGATTCTAGCAACAGTGACAGTTGGATGTTAATCCAACAGCTGTGCTGCTTCTTCAATATCTGATCTTCTTGCTCCAGCCGCCCAAACCAGCTCCGGTGGGACTGCCTGCTCCCGCCTCCCGTGGCCGGCTGTGCTGCCGCACAGGCCGCACCGCCCCACCCTACTTCATTGCTCGCCAGGCCATTCCTCCACTCACCCACACCTCCTGTTATTTTCTGGCGACGGCAGCCGGACCAGTAAACCCTCGTACTCCCCACTGTGTGGGCAACCATTGCCGAGTCTTCCCCGGCTCTGTGTTGTTCCCTTCCTCTGCCTCGTCGTCGTCCACCGCCATGGTGCTCTCGGCGCGGCCTGGTCAACGTGGTCAACGAACGACATCCATCGGCCATGGACTATACACGCAAAATAATGATTCCTCCACCTGACAGCTGGGACCCACCAGAAGGGCCTCTGTATTTCGCGAGAAAAACGTTCCCCCAGCTGACATGTCGGACCCACCAGCTATATCTTCGCATGCAAGGAAGTGCCTCCTTATTATGCACAAAAAAATGAATACCCCCTGCTAGCTAGGACCCACCATAGTGGGAGGATGACTTGTGGGCCAACTAAGTTGACGGGGACGGAGGGCTTTGTCAACTTAGTTGATATGAACGATTCTAGCTCCAGTGACTGTACGATGTCCATCCAACGGCCGTAGTGCTTCTTCAACCTACGGTCTTCTTGCTCCAGCCGCCCAAAGCAGCGCCGGTCGTGCTGCATGCTCCTGCCCCCGTGGTCGGCTGTGCTGCCGCGGAGGCCTCACTGCCCCTACTATTCCCACCGCTGGCCAGGCCCTGCGGTGACGACAGCCTCACACCGCAGCCGAACCAGTGAACCCTCGTACTCCTCTCCACGCGGGCTTCCACTGCCGCGTCTTCCCCGGCTCCGCGTCGTCCCCTTCCTAGGCCTCGCCGTCGTCCACCGCCGTGGTGCTCTCAGCGCGGCCTAGTCAACGTGGTCAAGGAACAACTTCCATCGGACATGGACTGTACGTGGAGAGGCTGAGACCTGGGTCCACGACTACAGCAAGGAAGTGCCTCCTTATTACACGGAAATAATGATTCCTCCACCTGACAGCTGGGACCCACCGGACGGGCCACTGTATTTCATGGAAAAAACATTTCCCCCTGACTGCTGGGACCCACCAGCTTCATCTTCGCATGCAAGGAAGTGCATCCAGGCAAAAAAAACGATTCGCCCCCCTGACTGCTGGGACCCACCAGCTACACCTTCGCACGCAAGGAAGTGCGTCCGGGAAAAAAAACCGATTCGCCCCCTTGACTGCTGGGACCCACCGGCTACATCTTCGAACACAAGGAAGTGCGTCCGGGCAAAAAAAACGATTCGCCCCCCTGACTGCTGGGACCCACCAGCTACATCTTCGCAGGCAAGGAAGTGCCTGACAGTCGGGACCCACCTGGTCGAAGCGTACGTAGTGTTGTCATTCTGGTCGCGAACGTGTACGTACATACTGGTCGATGTAGAGGCACGCACGTGTCATAGTAGAGGTGCGCACGTCTCGTAGTGGAGGCGCACACGTAGCATGTACACGTACGTACAGCGGCCAGGGTGCAAGAAAGAAAATACAGCCATGTATGTGTACATACAGGCGGGGTCTCGAACGCCTACTCGGGCATACGTACGGCCAGGGCTCGTGTACAAGGCTGGGTCAGAACGGAGAAACAACATCGTCGTCGTGTTCATGGGGAGGCAACAGAATGCGTCGTGTTCATGGGGAGGCAACGGAATGCGTCGTGTTCATGGGGAGGCAACGAAATGCATCATGTTCATCGAGAGGCAACGTAACTCGTGGGAGCTAACCGGCTGGGTCGGAACGAAATGCGTGGTCGTGTTCATCGGGAGGGCTTGGACGGAACATGTGATGGAAACGAGGCCTGGTGTACCACAGAACGGAGGAAACGGCCTTGTGTTCGACCAGCCACGTTCGAAACGGGATCCTGTTCATCGGGAGGGGTCTGGCGTACCGCAAAATGGATGAAACGGACCTCCTATGGTCGAAACGGGGGTCCTGTTGATCGGGAGGGGTGTGGCGCACCGTAAAATAGACGAAACGGACCTCCTACGGTCGAAACGGGGGTCCTTTTGATCGGGAGGGGTGTGGCGTACCGCAAAACGGACGAAACGGACCTCCTACGGTCGAAACGGGGGCCCTGTTCATCGGGAGGGGTGTGGCGTACCACAAAACGGGACTCCACGGGATACTGTTCATCTCCATTGTCGACCTCGTCCAGCCTCCATGGGCTACCGGCGACCTCCTCCAGCCTCCACGGGCTCCTGTTCATCCAGCCTCCACCGCGTGCTACTCCACCGGCTACTGTTCAACCACCCCTCCACGGGCACCCCTCCACCGTCTACTGTTCATCCGGCCCTCCACACCACGGGGTCCTGTTCAACCACCCCTCCACGGGCACCCCTCCACCGTCTACTATTCATCTAGCCCCCCACACCACGGGGTCCTGTTCATCCAGAGGCAACACCACCGCTCACTGTTCATCCACCCCCCCCCCCCCGCCGCAACGCTCACTGTTAATCCAATCGATCGGCTTCAGTTAGCAGCAGTAGCGAAGGAATCGCTCGATCGGGTTCAGTTAACAGCCATCAATCGATCGCTCAGGTTCAGTAATGCGTAGCCTGCAGTGCAATTGCTCGGGTTCAGTTAGAGCCCAACGCCTCGCTCGAGTTCAGTTAGAGCCAACGCCTCGCACACACACGCGTACGTGTACGAGAGAAACGCGGATCGCTCGGCCCCCGACCTCCCACCGTAACTGGGAACTCCCCGAAATTTTCCTCCCCCTCGCTTCTACCACGGGGTTTTCCGTTATGGACGGCCCAAAGAATGTCATGCAGCTGCGTCTCCGGCCCGCCAGGACGAAAAGCCCATTTTCTGTCATGATTTTTTGTCATAGAAGTAGGAGCCCACCACATCTATGATGATACCGGGTTTTGTCACAATTATCGTCATAGAAGTGGCATATTTATGACAGAAAAAAGTTCGTTCGGCCCAAAATGTCACTGATGTGTCTTTTTTTTATAGTGCAATACAATGGTCTCTTGGAGATCTATTTGATGTAACTCTTTTCGCAGTGTGTTTGTTGGGATCCGACGAACTTTGAGTTTATGATCAGATCTATGTTTTTATCCATGAAAGTTATTTGAGTCTTTTGGTCTCTTATATGCATGATTACTTATAGCCTCGTATTTCTTCTTTGAATCTTTGGTTTAGTTAGGCCAACTAGATCGATTTTTCTTGCCATGGGAAGAGGTGCTTTGTGATGGGTTCAATCTTACGGTGCTTGATCCCAGTGACAGAAGGGGAAACGATACGTATGTATCATTGCCATTAAGGATAACAAGATGGGGTCTATTTACACATAAATAGATCTTGTCTACATCATGTCATCATTCTTATTGCATTACTCCGTTTCTCCATGAACTTAATACACTAGATGCATGCTAGATAGCGGTCGATGTATGGAGTAATAGTAGTAGATGCAGGCAGGAGTTGGTCTACTAATCTTGGACGCGATGCCTATATAATGATCATTGCATGTATATCGTCATGATTATTTGAAGTTCTATCAATTGCCCAATAGTAATTTGTTTACCCACTGTTGCTATTTTCTCGAGAGAAGCCACTAGTGAAATCTACAGCCCCCGGGTCTCTTCTTTATTATATTTTCCTTCGCGATCTATTTTTATTTTATTTTATTTTCAGATCTATTAATCCAAAAACCTTAAAATACCTTGCTGCTATATTTATTTATTTATTTGATCTCACGTTCCCGCGAGATCCATTTATCCAATCTACTACAATTTTTATCCTGTCTACTTGCCAATTTCTTGCATCGTTACCCAAAAGGGATTGGTAACCCTTTTAATACGCCGGGTTGCGAGTATTTGTTATTTGTGTGTAGGTGTCATTCACGTAGTGTTGTGTGGTTCTCCTACTGGTTCGATAACCTTGAACTCATCATCGAGGGAAATACCTACCATAGTTGTGTTGCATCATACCTTCCTCTGTGGGGAAATACCGATGTAGTTCAAGCCGTATCACCGCGCCGAGAGCACCAAGGTGGTATACGACAGCGACGCCTAGGAAGGGAATAACCCGAAGCCGGGGAAGGCTCGACAGTTGTTTCCCACGTTGAGGGCATGCAAGGGTTTATGATACGTCCATTTTGCATCATGCTTTTTGATGTCTACTACACAACCTTCTTCTTGTAGAAAGTGTTGGGCCTCCAAGTGTAGAGGTTTACAGGACAGTAGCAAATTTCCCTCAAGTGGATGACCTAAGGTTTATCAATCCGTGGGAGGCGTAGGATGAAGATGGTCAATGATGAAGCTACGTACCTAGGGTAGGGTCATAGACCTGACCTAGACATCCTCCCCTAGGACAGCACCCTAAAGCCAGGATCATCCAAAGAGTATTGTCATTCACTCGACCGGAAACGTTCCACTCAGAAGAATCGATGTCACTCGACCGTCGTAGAAGTCCCTCGACAGACAGAAGAGCTAAAGCCACTCTACATATGCAATGGTCGAGCATTTACTCATAGGCTTAATTGGCATTCACATCACTTTAATGTGGGCGTTACCAGTAACGTTCTCTCTTCAATGCACCTTAAACCCTCTGTGTTGTGGGCTGGCTGGGGTCCTGGCGCACTCTATATAAGCCACCCCCCCTCCATAGGCACAAGGGTTCGCACCCCCTGTAACTCACACGCATATAATCCAGTTGACCGCCTCTGGGCTCCGAGATGTAGGGCTGTTACTTCCTCCGAGAAGGGCCTGAACTCGTAAAACTTGCGTGTACAACTCCTCCATAGCTAGGATCTTGGCTCTACACTCCTACCCCCATTCTACTGTCAGACTTAGAACCATGATAGTTGGCACCCACCATGGGGCAGGTGTCTTAGCGACTTGTTGGAGAAGTTGCGATTTTTTTCGATCCCCATCAACATGGTTTCGGGCGGAGGTTTGACCGAGGGTCACGAGATCCGTCTCGGTGCGCTCGTATTCGTCACCGACGACTCCGCTTGGCTCCAAGAAGCGCCACTTGATGTCGAGGCGCTCCCCGTTCGTGGGGCAACACACTTTCGCGCGTGCGTCCGTGGCCTCCTCCTACGACAGCCGTCGACTCAGTATCGGTCGGCTCCTGTGCAGACCTCCCTCCCCGCATCCCGACGGAGCAAGTGTTCCGGTCGATCGAGGCTTCAGCGGTGGGTGAGGCATGCGGTGGCTCGCCAGTCAGCCACCCCAAGTCACGGCAATTGAGCCCGACGAAACTCTCTACGGCATGTTCGACTGGCTCCATAGAGACTGCATCCGAGTGCGAGAGCAGTGACCCCGCGGCAGAAGTTTTGATGGTCAATGGACCACACAGTCCTCCTGGCTTCACCCGTGAAGACGGAGGCGATGGGGACGGTGATCTGTCACGTGTTCATGAAGAGTACCGCCCCGAACCCCTCTCTTCGCAGCGAAAGGAAGAACTTCACCGCCGGAACATGGATGCGCTTCACTCCTATCGTTGGAGAAACCCCTGAGGCCCAGGCCTTGGAGGAGGCGCGCTTGGCCAACTTGGCTGAGCGCACTCGACTGGAGAACCTCGAGCGCGCACTCGACAAGCGTGCTCGGCAGCGTATCCCCGAGTCCAGTCGATGCCAACTTTTTCCGCCTCCGACTCAGGTATACCGAACTCCGATCCAGAATCTCGTAGCTGCGGCCCGAATAGCGGAGTCAATCCAACCTTCCCAGTCAGAAGCTGGTCGAGGTTTGGTGCAGATCCAGGCTTTGCTCCGTGCAGTGGGAGACCAGAATATAGCAGTATCTCAGTCGCGGAATTAGATCCATAGCAGGTCCGTAGTTGCAGACACAGTCCAGTCAGCTCATAGCCCGAGATCACCCCCGAGGCGTGAAGGACGTGGGGACCGGTGAGATCAGTATAGAAACCGCGAGCAGTATGATCACTGACTCGATCACGATGATCGTCGTCGAGTGCCCACGCCTCCCCTAAGGAGTGAGTCATACGTGCCTCGGCAGCATGATAATAGACATCCTCACAGTGGTGGGCGAAGGATTCCAGTCGACCCCAGGGAGCCGGGATTTGATGCGAGATCTATTCCCGTTCAAGGTCAGGTTGACAGAAACAGAGCTCACAGAGAAGGTCACGACAGAGATTTCCCAACCAGCAGCAAGGTACATGTCTCAAGTCCAGAGTGCTTCAGTAGAGCCATCAGGGCTGCGGTGATTTCCTCCCAACTTTAGGTTGGTGACTGGAGTCAGTAAGTTCACTGGCGAGTCCAAGCCTGACACTTGGCTTGAGGATTATCGAGTGGTTATACAGATTGGTGGTGGCAACGATGAAGTGTCCATGAAGCACCTTCCTTTGATGTTGGAGGGCTCGGCCAGAGCGTGGCTAAATCAGTAAGCCCCTAGTAGTATTTATACTTGGGAAGATCTTGCTCGAGTATTTGTCCGAACATTTGAAGGTACTTGCAACCGAATGAAACTTTGAGAGATTATATCCAGAGATGGATCACGTTGCACCACACGATGGAGAATGTGTCAGATCACCAGGCAATTTGTGCTTTCAAAGAAGGCGTTAAGTATCGGGAGTTGAACCTGAAATTCTGTCGGACAGGAGATATGACTCTGACTCGGATGATGGAGATTGCCACCAAGTACGCCAATGGTGAAGAAGAAGACCGACTCCGGAGTGGCAAGCACAAAACAGTCGCCCACGAAACCGGAGGAGGGAACTCCAGTCGGAAGCAGAAGCGCAAAGCCGAGCCAGCCGCTCCTGGTGAAGCCTTAGCCGCGACTCAAGGAAAGTTCAAAGGGAAACCCAAAGGGTCGTGGAACCCTAAGAAAGTAAAAGATCAAGATGGAAATGATGTGCTAGATTTACCATGCCACATTCACACCAAAAAAGATGAAGAGGGTAATTTCATTTACCCGAAGCATACCACTCGACAGTGTCGACTCCTAATCCAGCAATTCTGAGAGAAACAGCCCAAGGAAATGTAGAAGGAAGCGGACAAAGTTGAGGATGAAGAGGAAGACGATGATGGTTACCCGCACGTCAATTCCACTCTGATGATTTTCGCTGATGTTGAGAGTAAGAGTCGACTAAAAGTCATCAACAGAGAAGTGAACATGGTCGCTTCGGTGACACCCAGTTATTTGAAGTGGTCTCAGACTGCCATTACATTCGACCAGCCCGATCACCCAGCGCACATAGCCACCCCTAGGAGGCAAGCGCTGGTGGTCGACCCAGTAGTCGAAGGCACTCGATTGACTAAGGTTCTGATGGATGGTGGCAGTGGTCTGAATATATTATACGCAGAGATGTTGAAAGGAATGGGCATTCCGATGTCCAGACTCAGTGAAAGTAATATGAGTTTCCATGGAGTTATTCCTGGTAAGGCTGCGTCACTCGGTCAGATCGCCCTTGATGTAGTTTTCGGTGATTCCAAGAATTACCGCAAGGAAAAGTTCACATTTGAAGTTGTGGATTTCCAGAGTGCCTATCATGCTATTCTAGGCAGGCCAGCTTATGCATGTTTTATGGCTCAACCATATTACGTGTACCTCAAATTGAAGATGCCTGGTCCTAAAGGGGTGATCACTATCACTGGCAGTCGAAAGAAGGCAGAAGAGTGTTTCCAGAAGGGCTCAAAGATCGCTGATGCACAGATGGCAGTAGTGGAGTTGCAGGAATATCAAAAAAATGCAGATCCGAGTGATTTGTTACGAGCTAAGAAGCCTGCCACAGATTCAACATTCCAGTTGTTTGGTGAAACGAAGCCGATTCATATTCATCCAACGGATCCTAATGCTGCTCCGACTCACATTTCAACAACACTCGACTCCAAGTAGGAAGAAACGCTCATCCAGTTCCTTCATGAGAACTGGGACATCTTTGCATGGAAACCTTCTGACATGCTAGGTGTTCCTAGGGGACTGGCTGAGCATCGTTTGCGAGTCGACCCAAAGGTGAAACCAGTCAAAGAACATCTTCGACGGTCCGCAGTACAGAAGAGGAAGGCAATCAGTGAAGAAGTGGCTCTACTTCTGGCAGCTGAGTTTATCCGAGAGATTTACCACTCCGAGTGGTTAGCTAATGTTGTCATGGTCCCAAAGAAGGACGATTCACTTCACATGTGCATCGACTTCAAACATATCAATCGGGCCTGCCTGAAAGATCACTTTCCTCTCCCTCGCATTGACCAAATAGTCGACTCGACTGCGGGGTGTGAGCGTTTGTCCTTTTTGGACGCTTATTCCGGGTATCATCAGATTCGTCTGTATGGACCCGACGAGATAAAAACATCTTTCATCGCCCCATTTGGGTGCTTCTGTTATGTCACTATGCCATTCGGTTTGAAGAACGCTGGAGCCACATTCATGCGGATGATTCAGAAGTGCTTGCTCACTCAGATAAGTCGGAATGTGGAAGCATACATGGATGACATTGTGGTCAAGTCACGAAAAGGTTCTGACCTACTGGATGACCTTGCTGAAACCTTTGCCAACCTCAGAAGGTATGGTATCAAGCTCAATCCATTAAAGTGCATGTTTGGAGTTCCAGGCGGAAAATTACTTGGTTTTCTTGTTTCCGAACGACGAATCGACGCTAACCTAGAGAAAGTGGGTGCCATACTCCGGATGAAACGCCCTGTGCGTGTGCATGATGTCCAGAAGCTTACTGGTTGTTTGGCCGCCCTAAGTCAATTCATTTTCGCCTCGGTGAAAAGGCACTGCCTCTTTACCGACTGATGAAGAAGTCAGATAAGTTTGAGTGGACTCCTGAAGCTGATGCAGCATTTGCAGAGCTCAAAGCCCTGCTTTCCACCTAGCTGGTGCTTGCTGCCCCAATTAGCAAAGAGCCTTTACTGCTTTACATTGCAGCCACTGGACAAGTCGTCCGTACAGTACTTACGGTCGAACGGGGAGAAGAAGGAAAAGCCTACAAAGTTCAGCGCCCAGTATACTATGTCTCTGAAGTTTTGACTCCATCAAAGCAAAGATATCCACATTATCAAAAGCTTGTTTATGGGATTTATATGACCACGAAGAAGGTTGCACATTACTTCTCTGATCATTCCATTACAGTCATCAGCGACGCTCCATTATCAGAGATTCTGAACAATAGAGATGCAACTGGTCGAGTGGCAAAGTGGGCGATTGAACTCCTTCCCTTAGATATCAAGTTCAAAGCAAAGAAAGATATCAAGTCCCAAGCAATAGCGGATTTCCTGGCCGAGTGGATTGAACAAAAACTGCCGACTCAAGTTCACTCGGAGCACTGGACCATGTTCTTTGATGGTTCCAAGATGCTGAATGGTTTCAGTGATGGGGTGGTACTGGTATCCCCCCGAGGAGACAAGCTCAGATATGTTCTCCAGATTCACTTTGATTCCTCCAATAACGAAGCAGAATATGAAGCACTCTTGTATGGGTTGCGTATGGCCATCTCACTCGGCGTCCGTCGCCTCATGGTCTATGGCGACTCAGATTTGGTAGTCAATCAAGTGATGAAGGAGTGGGACGTCAGAAGCCCAGCCATGACTGGTTACTACAATGCAGTGAGGAAGTTGGAAAAGAAGTTTGAGGGGTTAGAGCTCCATCATGTACCCCGACTAAAAAATCAAGCAGCAGATGATATAGCAAAAATAGGCTCCAAGAGAGAAGCTATTCCCAGTAATGTTTTCCTGGAGCATATTCATGCACCTTCAGTTCAAGAAGATCCCTTCGCTGAAGAACCCCGCAGCCTAAGAGTGCCACAGATCCGACTGAAGTCGAGGTCCCAGTCGTGGTCGACTTGATCATGGAGGTGTTGGTCATCACTCCCTACTGGATAGTGCCATACATTGCATATATCCTTAGGAAAGAGCTCCCAGAGGATGAAGAAGAGGCTCGACAGATCGTCCATCGATCCAAGGCCTTTACTGTAATAAGAGGACAACTGTTCAGAGAAAGTGCAACTGGGGTCAGCCAGAAATGCATAACACCAGAAGAAGGTCGAGTGATCCTCCACGACATCCATTCGGGGACCTGTGGTCACCATGCGTCCTCTCGGACCATTGTGGCCAAAGCATACCGAGCTGGATTTTATTGGCCACGAGCAAATGAAATGGTGAAAGATATAGCCGACAGATGTGAAGGTTGCCAGTTCTACTCCAATATGTCGCACAAACCTGCATCAACCCTAAAGACCATTCCACTCATCTGGCCCTTTGCTGTTTGGGGATTGGACATGGTTGGTCCACTGAGGACGGGTAGGAGTGGCTTCACTCATGTGCTTGTAGTAGTCGACAAGTTTACCAAATGGATCGAAGCCAAGCCTATTAAGAATCTTGAAGCTACTACTGTTGTCAGCTTCATCAGAGAGTTGATATTCAGATATGGGGTTCCGCACATCATCATCACTGACAATGGACCGAACTTCGATTCATGAGTTCAGAACCTTCTGCGCCTCACAAGGCACACAAGTCGACTATGCTTCAGTCGCCCATCCCCAGTCGAATGGACAAGCAGAAAGAGCAAATGGCCTAATTCTCAAAGGACTGAAACCCCGACTGATGCAAGATCTCAAGCACACAGCGGGTGCCTGGGTTGATGAACTTCCATCAGTTCTCTGGGGATTGAGGACAACTCCCAATCGGTCGACTGGCCGAACTCCATTCTTCTTGGTCTATGGGGTTGAAACTGTTCTACCGAGTGACTTGCTTCATAATGCACCACGAGTTGAGATCTTCTCTGAAGATGAAGCAGAACAAGCTTGGCAAGACACAGTCGACCTCCTAGAGGAGGAAAGAGAGATGACCTTGATCCGATCGACCATTTATCAGCAAGACTTGCGTCGATTCCATGATAGACATGTGAAGGGTCGAGCCTTTCAAGAGGGTGACCTGGTTCTTCGAGTGGATCAGCAGAAAGCACACAAGCTCGCCCCAGCTTGGGAAGGTCCCTTCATTGTCACCAGAGTGCTCCACAATGGAGCATACCACCTTTACAATGTCGATCATAAGAAGGACAAGCGACGGGCTTGGAATGCGGAGCTGCTCCGCCCCTTTTATACTTAAGTACTCGTTCAAATAAAATGTAATAAGAAATACCTTTGTAATTCATTTATCAAAGACAAGAGATTTACGGTCCTCTTGAACGATTGTTGCTGCTTTTATTTGTGTCTGAAATCCCCCAGTGGGTGACTTAGCTGCGAACCCGTTTCTCCTAAGTTCAAAAAAAATCCTACCGAGTGGTGAGCAAGCCTCTCACTCGGGAGCTTAGCTGCAGTCCAGTACTCGCCTAAGTTTGAAAATTCCTACCGAGTGATGAGCAAGCCTCTCACTTGGGGGCTTAGCTGCAGTCCAGTACTCGCCTAAGTTTGAAAATTCCTACCGAGTGATGAGCAAGCCTCTCATTTGGGGGCTTAGCTGCAGTCCAGTACTCGCCTAAGTTTGAAAAATCCTACCGAGTGGTGAGCAAGCCTCTCACTCGGGGGCTTAGCTACACTCCAGTACTCGCCTAAGTTTGTAAAATCCTACCGAGTGGTGAGCAACCCTCTCACTCGGGGGCTTAGCTACATTCCAGTACTCGCCTAAGTTTGAAAAATCCAATCGAGTGGTGAGCAAGCCTCTCACTCGGGGGCTTGGCTGCAGTCCAGTACTCGCCTAAGTTTGTAAAATCATCCGAGTGGTGAGCGACCCTCCCACTCTGGGGCTTAGTTGCAGTCCTGTACTCGCCTAAGTTTGTAAAATCCTACGAGTGGTGAGCAACCCTCCCACTTGGAGGCTTAGTTTGTAAAATCCTACCGAGTGGTGAGCAACCCTCCCACTCTGAGGCTTAGCTGCAGTCCAGTACTCACCTAAGTTTGTAAAATCCTACCGAGTGGTGAGAAACCCTCTCACTCGGGGGCTTAGCTGCAGTCCTGTACTCGCCTAAGTTTGTAAAATCCTACCGAGTGGTGAGCAACCCTCCCACTCGGGGGCTTAGTTGCAGCCCAGTACTCGCCTAAGTTTGTAAAATCCTACCGAGTGGTGAGCAACCCTCCCACTCGGGGGCTTAGCTGCAGTCCAGTACTCGCCTAAGTTTGTAAAATCCTACTGAGTGGTGAGCAACCCTCCCACTCGGGGGCTTAGCTGTAGTCCTATACTCGCCTAAGTTTGTAAAATCCTACCGACTGGTGAGCAACCCTCCCACTCGGGGGCTTAGCTGCAGTCCAGTACTCGCCTAAGTTTAAAAAAACCTACCAAGTGGTGAGCAACCCTCCCACTCGGAGGCTTAGCTGCAGTACAGTACTTTCCTAAGGTTTAAAGTATGTCCCTATCGGCAAGGACGACGAGGTACAGGTCGACCGCGGCCTTCTTCTCCGAGCTATGCCACAAGTACAACGTACGCTCCATCCCCATCCGCAAGGACGATGAGGTGCAGGTCGACCACGGCCTTCTTCTCCGAACTACGCCACAAGTACAACGTACGCTCCATCCCTATCCGCAAGGACGACGAGGTGCGGGTCGACTACGACCTCTTTCTCCGAGCTACGCCACAAATACAACGTGCGCCCCATCCCTGTCCGCAAGGACGACGAGGCGCAAGTTGATTGAACTCTCCACTTCAGGGCTACATCCCAAAGAGCAAATTCCATGCAAAGGCAAATACAAACATATTCAGAAATAAACCAAGTTCAGATAGATCCTAAAAATTCCAGGCGACGGATCAAAAGTATTCGAGCATCAAGCCCGAAGGAGTTTAACGGTTACAGCTACCACTCGGCACCCCGAGGTAAATTTAAGGCAAGTTTAAATCTCAAAGTTTGTTCATTCGGCAGGAGGAGGGCTGGCAGATTCAACAAATTCGTCCAAGTCGATTCCATCTGCAATCCCAATGGTGGCAGCTATGAAAGTCTCCATAAAGGACTGGAAATCGTGCCTTTTGGTGTTGGTGACCGTGATCGCCGCCAGCTTGTCTTCGCGAGCTTCCTTGTAGTGGACTCTTACCAAGGACAATGCCACGTCAGCACCACACCGGGCAGAGGACTTCTTCCACTCTTGCACTCGACCAGGAACCTCGTTGAGCCGAGTCATCAGAGATTCGAGGTCATTTTGAAGCATCTCCCTTGGCCAGAGTGATGAGTCGATCCGTGAAATTACCACCTTCAGACGAGCGAGGTAACTTTTGACACTGGCGACATGGGATTCTAGTTGAAGCACATTCATGGCAGCCTCGTCGCCGACTGGAGAAACGATAGGGTCTAAACCCGTCTCGATCCATCCAGTTTCCTCGTCAAAGTTTTGGCAGAATTCTGCAGTCAAAGAGTTAGTGAGTCGACTGGATAGGATTAACTCGCAAGCAGTAAAGCAGTAGGATTAAAACGAGTACCTTCCAGCATAATATAGAGCTTCGTGGCAAGAGTTCTCAGATAAGCTTCCACGTCATTTCTCTTGCGAGTCACGGATTCCAGCTTCTCATTCATAGCCATCTTATCCTTCTTCAGACGAGTTACCTCTCGGTTGGATTCAGTAAGAGAGGACTTCAGCTTTCTTACTTCTTCTTCCAGCACTCCAACCGAAGCCAGCTTCTGGTCTGCAAGGGCAGTCTTATCTTGAACCTCCTTCTACGCAACTGCAAGTTCCAAGTCCTTCTTTTCCAGAGACAACCTCATTTTCTCTGCAAAATAAGCAATCAGATCAAACAAGAGATCGAAGAAATATTTTAAAAGGACGATCGACATGAACAGTCGACAGGCAGTTACCTTCCATACCAGCAGCTTCGTCTTGAGCTTTCTTCAACTTTTGTTGGGCCAGCTCCAAGTCAAGGTTAAGTTGTCTCTGCTTCTCCGCAAATTCGGCAAACTTAGAAATGAGAGTACAAGATTTCTGCAGAAGGTAAAAGACACGTCAATCGACAAGATCAAAGATTATTTACTTCCGATTGAATAAAACTTAAAAGTTTACTCAGACCCCAGCCGACTGCCCGCAGTCGACCGCGATCTCGGGGACTACACCCAGCGGGTGCACTTGGCGTGCCCCCACTGATTCAGACCCCACTCGACCGGTCCGCTTGGGTCGAGTAAAAAAAGAGAGAGAAGAAAGAGAAAAGAACTATTCAGACCCCGGCCGACTGCCAGCAGTCGACCGTGGTCTCGGGGACTACACCCAGTGGGTGCACTTGACGTGCCCCCACTAGTTCAGATCCCACTCGGCCGGTCAGCCCGGGTCGAGTGGAAGAAAGGAAAGTGAAAAGTACTCAGACCCCAGTCGACTTCCCGCAGTCGACTGCGGTCTCGAGGACTACACCCAGTGGGTGCACTTAGCGTGCCCCCACCGGTTCAGATCCCACTCGCCCAGGCCGAGTGGAAGAGCGCAAATACTAAAGACAACAAAACACCCAGTGGGTGTACAGATTCGACGCAAAACAATAAGAGATTGTATGAAATAAAATATTTAAGGTAGCATATCCTAATAGAACAAGGTCAGTCGAAAGCCAACTTACCTGGACATTGGCCCGAAGAGCCGCGCTGGCATCGTAAGCAGCCTGGCTGTTCTCATGCACCATCTTCATCCACTCCATCATCACGTTAGCCTGACAGACAGCCTCCGCAGCGGTGTCCGACTGGCTTTCCGGAACATGATAGTTGGTGAAGAAAGGGGCAGACGGCACAAATGCGGCAACTTGGAGCTCCGAGACATGGGGTTGGGTGGCTGAAGGAAACATTGGTACAATCGATGGTGCAGGGCGCTCACTCGACAATGGGACAACAAAAGTTATAGAGGCCCCACCTGCATCTTCAGGTTGTTGGACAGTTGGTTCTGTCGTCAGCCCCGGCTGAGATGTCTTGCCAGCTGCTACTTTTTTGTTCTTTCTGGGCCTTGCGGCCACATCTTCATCATCATCCGGAAGCTCGATAACGTTGGGTGGGGCTGCAAATAAATCAGTCGACCCCAAGTGAATTGCCAGAATTTGATCGACCAAATAATCAAGAACAAGATCACGGGAATTTTACCTGGGCTGGAGGTAACCGCGTCTTCCATTTCCTCGTCTCGGTATTGGCGGGAAGAAGTTCCAGAGGTGGCAGCACTGCAAATGTCAACTTTCAGTCGGTTATGTTCTATTGCTCGAGTCGACCAAAAGATCGGGTCAGATGATTACCCGGAGATGGTGGGAATGGTCACTTTGATTCTGGGCAAAGCCTTCGGCGGTCTAGAGGATGTGGCCTTCAATAGTTTCGGCGCAGGAGGCGGCACAGTCTTGAGCTATTTCGGTCCCTTCTCAATCAGCACCGGAGAAGACGTTCGAGGGCGCTTTGAAGACTGCCCAGTTGGTGCGGCCACCAGGTCAGGGGTGTTTGCCGGGTCATGAATGTGCTTGGACCTCCTTTCTCTATGAGGAGGCAAGTCGACCTCTTCTTCATCACTCGGGTCGTCGCTCTCCTCGTCCTCCTCTGCATCCGAGTGCTACTCGCCGCTCTCGCCCCCACTCGCCCCTTCCTCGACATTTTGCTCCTGCACTCCATTGGGCATCGAGTACATATCAATAAGAGCCTGAAAATACAATGAACAAAAGAAAGACAGTCGACTGTCAACAAGATGTTACATAGTGAATCAAGAAGACACTCGACAATGCAGAATCGTACCTGTTCCGGCTGGTGCAAATGGTCGAATGGAACCACCCTCCTGGACCCCCGGGGATTATCCTTGTTGCCGGTAATACCTCTCAGCCACTTATTGTGTCCTCACTAACATCCTTCGGGTGGATCCGACTGGAATCCTCGAGTCCCGAGTACATCCACATCGGATGGTCACGAGCTTGGAGTGGTTGGATGCGTCGACTGAGGAAGACCTCCAGCAGGTCCATACCAGTCACTCCGTCGCGGACAAGTTGGACGACCCGCTCGACCAACACCTTCACCTGCGCCTTCTCTTCCGGGATCACTCTCAAGGAGGAGGGCTTCTCCACTCAAGCCATGGAAAAGGGGGGAAGTCCAGTCGACTAACCCGGGGTCGGCTGGTCCTTGCAGTAAAACCAGGTCGACTGCCAGACCCGGACCGAGTCGGGTAGGATCATAGCTAGGAAGGTGCTCTTGTTCCTCATTTGGATTCCATGACCCCCGCACATCTGTATCACGTGTGTCCTCTCATCACTCGATTTGGCCTTCTTGACCATCTGGGAGCGACATGTGAATATGTGCTTGAAGAGACCCTAGTGTGGCCGGCAACCCAAGAAATTCTCGCACATAGACATGTAAGCAGCGAGGTACACAATGGTGTTTGGAGAAAATTGGTGGATTTGAGCCCCGAAGAAGTTCAAGAAACCGCGAAAGAAAGGGTGGGGAGGCAAAGAAAACCCGCGGTTGACATGAGTGGCGAGGAGGACGCACTCACCCTCCTGCGGCTGCGGCTCGGTCTCGTTCCCTGGGAGCCGCGACGACTCATGGGGGATCAGTCCCCCCTCCAACAGGTCATCAATGTCATCTTGATTGATTGTCGAGCGGATCCAGTCACCCTAGATTCAGCCAGGCGGCAGGCCGGACCTCAACAAAGATCCGCCCCGACTGGTCTTCTTCCCTTTCGCCTTTGCTGTCGCCTTCTCCGCACGCTCCAACGCCACCGTCTTCTCCTTCCCCATGGCAGCGAATCGAGTTCGAGCGGGGCGGCGACACCAAGAGCAGAAGCAGGCACAGCGGAGGAATCTGAGGAGGAGGAAGAAGAATGGGGTGCACTGTTCAAAGGCCCCGGTCCGGCGTCTTATATAAGGTCGCTTCCGAGTGACTGACTTGTAGGCCCGGACGATCTTATCAAATCCCACAATAGTCGCACGCGCGATACATGGCAAAAAAGGTGGCGCAGAAATCGAGGCGGCCTACCTAATCCGTCCCGATTACTGCGGCCTCCCCGCCCGGCGCGCTTCCCAAAATTCGAATCCCGCGAAATCCGTACGCAGTGGAACAACCCTTCAAAAGGAAGATTTTTTCCATATCAACACTCGAAACTTAACAACGAAAGTTCACTCGACAAAACCAAGAATGGATCAAGGCGACTTAACAAGCAGTTGAAGCCATCATGAAGGTTCATTCGACCTCTGGACGAGACACTCTCAAAGCACAAAAGCTGAATCGAAAGGATCATCAACTTCTTCTCAGCTCGAACCCTGAACCATTCGGGGGCTAATGATGAAGCTACGTACCTAGGGTGGGGTCATAGACCTGACCTAGACATCCTCCCCTAGGACTGCACCCTAAAGCCAGGATCATCCAAAGAGTATCGTCATTCACTCGACCGGAAATGTTCCACTCGGAAGAATCGATGTCACTCGACCGTCGCATAAGTCACTCGACAGGCAGAAGAGCTAAAGCCACTCTATATGAATGCCTCCGGCGGTGTACCGGGATGGGCAATGAATCAAGAGTGACATGTATGAAATTATGCATGGTGGCTTTGCCACAAATACAATGTCAACTACATGATCATGCAAGGCAATATGACAATGATGAAGTGTGTCATAATAAACGGAACGGTGGAAAGTTGCATGGCAATATATCTCGGAATGGCTATGGAAATGCCATAATAGGTAGGTATGGTGGTTGTTTTGAGGAAGATATAAGGAGACTTATGTGTGATAGAGCGTATCATATCATGGGGTTTGGATGCACCGGCGAAGTTTGCACCAACTCTCAAGGTGAGAAAGGGCAATGCACGGTACCAAAGAGGCTAGCAATGATGGAAGGGTGAGAGTGCGTATAATCCATGGACTCAACATTAGTCATAAAGAACTCACATACTTATTGCAAAAATCTACAAGTCATCAAAAACCAAGCACTACGCGCATGCTCCTAGGGGGATAGATTGGTAGGAAAAGACCATCGCTCATCCACAACCGCCACTCATAAGGAAGACAATCAAAGAACACCTCATGCTTCAAATTTGTCACACAACGGTTACCATACGTTCATGCTACGGGACTTGCAAACCTTAACACAAGTATTTCTCAAATTAATAATTACTCAACTAGCACGACTCTAATATTACCATCTTCATATCTCAAAACAATTATCAAGTATCAAACTTCTCATAGTATTCAATGCACTTATATGAAAGTTTTTATTATACCCATCTTGGATGCCTATCATATTAGGCCTAATTTTATAACCCAAACAAATTACAATGATGTTCTAAAGACTCTCAAAACAATATAAGTAAAGCATGAGAGGTCAATAATTTCTATAAAATAAAACCACCACCGTGCTCTAAAAGATATAAGTGAAGCACTAGAGAAAACGACAAACTACTCCAAAAGATATAAGTGAAGATCAATGAGTAGTCAAATAATTATGCAACCATGTGAAGACTCTCTAACATTTAAGAATTTCAGATCTTGGTATTTTACTCAAACAGCCAGCAAAACAAAAGAAAGTAAAATGACTCTCCAAGCAAAACACATATCATGTGATGAATAAAAATATAGCTCCAAGTAAAGTTACCGATGAATGAAGACGAAAGAGGGGATGCCATCCGGGGCATCCCCAAGCTTAGACTCTTGGTTGTCCTTGAATGTTACCTTGGGGTGCCTTGGGCATCCCCAAGCTTAGGCTCTTGCCACTCCTTATTCCATAGTCCATCGAATCTTTACCTAAAACTTGAAAACTTCACAACACAAAACTCAACAGAAAACTCGTAAGCTCCGTTAGTATAAGAAAATAAATCACCACTTTTGGTACTGTTGTGAACTCATTAAAAATTAATATTGGTGTAATCTCTACTGTATTCCAACTTCTCTATGGTTCATGCCCTCCGATACTACCCATAGATTCATCAAAATAAGCAAACAACACATAGAAAACAGAATTTGTCAAAACAGAACAGTCTATAGTAATCTGTATCATTAGAATACTTCTGTCACTCCAAAAATTCTGAATTAAATTGGTGGACATGAGGAATTTTCTATTAATCATCTGCAAAAAGAATCAACCTAATCACACTCTCCAGTAAAAAATGGTAGCTAACTCGTGAGCGCAAAAGTTTATATTTTTTATAGCAAGATCACAAAGACTTCACCCAAGTCTTCCCAAAGGTTCTACTTGGCACAAACACTAATTAAAACATAAAACCACATTTAAACAGAGGCTAGATGAATTATTTATTACTAAACATGAACAAAAAGCAAAGAAAAAAATGAAGTTGGGTTGCCTCCCAACAAGCGCTATCGTTTGACGCCCCTGGCTAGGCATGATGATTTCAATGATGCTCACATAAAAGATAATAATTGAAACATAAAGAGAGCATCATGAAGAATATGACTAGCACATTTAAGTCTAACACACTTCCTATGCATAGGGATTTTGTGAGCAAACAACTTGTGGGAACAAGAATCAACTTGCATAGGAAGGTAAAACAAGCAAATCTTCAAGATTTTCAACACATGGAGAGGAAACTTGATATTATTGCAATTCCTACAAGCATATGTTCCTCCCTCATAATAATTTTCAGTAGAATCATGAATGAATTCAACAATATAACCATCACATAAAGCATTCTTTTCATGATCTACAAGCATAGAATTTTTATTACTCTCCACATAAGCAAATTTCTTCTCATGAATAGTAGTGGGAGAAAACTCAACTAAATAACTATCATATGAGGCATAATACAATTGAAAGTTAAAATCATGACGACAAGTTTCATGGATATCATTATTCTCAATAGCATACAAGTCATCACAATAATCATCATAGATAGCAACTTTGTTCTCATAATCAATTGGAACCTCTTCCGAAATAGTGGAATCATTACTAAATAAAGTTCACACTCTTCCAAACCCACTTTCATCAATATAATCATCATAAATAGGAGGCATGCTATCATCATAATAAATCTGCTCATCAAAGCTTGGGGGACAAAAAATATCATCTTCATCAAACATAGCTTCCCCAAGCTTGTGGCTTTGCATATCATTAGCATCATGGATATTCAAAGAATTCATACTAACAACATTGCAATCATGCTCATCATTCTAAGATTTAGTGCCAAACATTTTAATGCATTCTTCTTCTAGCATTTTGGCACAATTATCGGAATCCTTATTCTCACGAAAGACATTAAAAAGATGAAGCATATGAGGCATCCTTAATTCCATTTTTTGTAGTTTTATTTTATAGACTAAAGTAGTGATAAAACAAGAAACAAAAAAGATTCGATTGCAAGATCTAAAGATATACCTTCAAGCGCTAAACTCCCCGGCAATGGCGCGAGAAAATAGCTTGATGTCTACTACACAACCTTCTTCTTGTAGACCTTGTTGGGCCTCCAACTACAGAGGTTTGTAGGACAGTAGCAAATTTCCCTCAAGTGGATGACCTAAGGTTTATCAACCCGTGGGAGGCATAGGATGAAGATGGTCTCTCTCAAACAACCATGCAACCAAATAACAAATAGTCTATTGTGTCCCCAACACACCCAATACAGTGGTAAATTGTATAGGTGCACTAGTTCGGTGAAGAGATGGTGATACAAGTGCAATATGGATGGTAGATATAGGTTTTTTGTAATCTGAAAATATAAAAATAGCAAGGTAACTAATGGTAAAAGTGAGTGTAAACGGTATTGCAATGCTAGGAAACAAGGCCTAGGGTTCATACTTTCACTAGTGCAAGTTCTCTCAACAATAATAACATAATTGGATCATATAACTATCCCTCAACATGCAACAAAGAGTCACTCCAAAGTCGCTAATAGCGGAGAACAAACGAAGAGATTATGGTAGGGTACGAAACCACCTCAAATTTATCCTTTCTGATCGATCTATTCTAGAGTCCGTAGTAAAATAACACGAAGCTATTCTTTCCGTTCAATCTATCATAGAGTTCGTACTGGAATAACACCTTAAGGTACAAATCAACCAAAACCCTAATGTCACCTAGATACTCCAATGTCACCTCAAGTATCTGTCGGTATGATTATACGATATGCATCACACAATCTTAGATTCATCTATTCAACCAACACAAAGAACTTCAAAGAGTGCCGCAAAGTTTCTACCGGAGAGTCAAGATGAAAACGTGTGCCAACCCCTATGCATAAGTTCACGAGGTCACGGAACTCGCAAGTTGATCACCAAAACATACATCAAGTACATCACGTGATATCCCATTGTCACCATAGATAAGCACATGCAAGACATACATCAAGTGTTCTCAAATCCTTAAAGACTCAATCCGATAAGATAACTTCAAAGGGAAAACTCAATTCATCACAAGAGAGTGGAGGGGGAGAAACATCATAATATCCAACTATAATAGCAAAGCTCGCGATACATCAAGATCGTGCCACCTTAATAACACGAGAGAAAGAGAGAGAGAGATCAAACACATATCTACTGGTACATACCCTCAGCCCCGAGGGAGAAGTACTCCCTCCTCATCATGGAGAGCGCCAGGATGATGAAGATGGCCGCCGGAGAGGGGTTCCCCCTCCGGCAGGGTGCCAGAATGGGTCTAGATTGGTTTTCGATGGCTACAGAGGCTTGCGGCGGCTGAACTCCCGATCTAGGTTTCTTTCTGCAAGTTTCAGTATATATAAGAGGTTTTGGTGTCGAGAACAAGTTAGGTGGGTCTCCGGGCTATCCACGAGGTAGGGAGGCGCGCCCAGGGGGTGGGCACGCCCCCACCCTTGTGGGCATCCCGGGACTCTTCTGGCCCAACTCTTTTACTCCATGTCCTTCTTCTGGTCCAAAAATAAGTTCCGTGAAGTTTCAGGTCAATTGGACTCCGTTTGGTTTTCCTTTTCTGTGAAACTCAAAAACAAGGAAAAACAGAAACTAGCACTAGCACTGGGCTCTAGGTTAATAGGTTAGTACCAAAAATCATATAAAATAGCATATAAATTCATATAAAACATCCAAGGTTGATAATATAATAGCATGGAACAATCAAAATTATAGATACGTTGGAGAGGTATCAAGCATCCCCAAGCTTAATTCCTGCTCGTACTCCAGTAGGTAAATGAGAAAAACAGAATTTTTATATTGATATTTATTGCATTATGGGCTGTTATTACACATAATATCACAATACTTATGCCTTTTATCTCTTATTTTATAAGGTTTACATGAAGAGGGAGAATGCGGCAGCTGGAATTCTGAACTGGAAAAGGAGCAAATATTAGAGACCTATTCTGCGCAACTCCAAAAGTCCCGAAACTTAACGGAGCATGTTTTTGGACTATTGTAACGCCCGAGTAATTAAGCTACAGTAATCCCACGCTAATGGTGTGACATCCCCACGGTTACTGTTAGTAATCTATCATTAGATCAAAACCGGTCCAAAATTCAAATTCAAAGTTTGGTAAATAATAAAAGTTTTCAAACATTAAAATAAAAATGTTCGGTTTGTACTAAATATTACATAGATAAATATGGTGTAGTAAACACATTTTTATAAAATCCCAAAATAATTTAAAATGATTTAAAACAGAAAAGAAAATACAAATGTCGCTGCCTCTGCTGCTCTCCTGCCACTGCGTGCCCACGCGCGTGCCGCCTCTGCTTGATGTCCGCTCCGGCCACATAGCCCCGAAGCTCTGCTCCGCCCCATCCCCGCACCCGTGCAGGCACCGCATCCCTGGGCGCCCCTCCTCGCGCAAGCCACGCGCACCGCGTGCGGCCATCGCCGCTGACCACAACCGTCGGTGCCCCGGCGCCTCCCTGGCCTGGGTGAGCGCCCAAACGGGCTGACGCCCACGTGCCCGTTGCCCCTCTGTTAGTTAATTAATTAATCAGTCAATGATAGTGGGGCCCACCCCTAATTAATTCTGACTAGGTTAATTATAAATGTTTAATTAAAATGTGTCATTGACTAGTGGGACCCACTGGTCAGGTTGACCAGTCAACCCAGTTGACTACTGACGTCATGCTGATGTCAGCAAATACTGTTATGGATAATGTTGAATTTAAATAATTAAATAAATCCTAAAAATGATTTAAATCTTTTAAAATTAATATAAAATAAACCGTAGCTCGGATGGAAAAACTGTGTACATGAAAGTTGCTCAGAACGACGAGACGAATCCGGATACACAGCCCGTTCATCCTCCATGCATCCCTAGCATAGAGAACACGCAACTTTTCCCCTCCGATTCATCGGTCTGAAAATGCGAAACTCCGGGGATACTTTCCCGGATGTTTCCCCCCTTCGCCGGTATCACCTCCTGCTGCGTTAGGGCACACCTAGCACCGTTACCTGTCATTCATGCATCGATATGCATCTGTTTGCTTTGTATTCATTGTTTCTTCCCCCTCTTCTCTCCAGTAGACTACGAGGTTGACGCTGCTGCTGGTGCCCCGATCGACTACACTGTTGACGACCCCTCTTTCTTGCCAGAGCAACCAGGCAAGCCCCCCCCTTGATCACCAGAAATCGCCTACTCTTCTCTCTACTGCTTGCATTGGAGTAGTGTAGCATGTTACTGCTTTCCGTTAATCCTATTCTGATGCATAGCCTGTCATTGTTGCTACAACTGTTGATACCTTACCTGCAATCCTAAATGCTTAGTATAGGTTGCTAGATTATCATCAGTGGCCCTACATTCTTGTCAGTCTGCCATGCTATACTATTGTGACGTGATCACCTCGGGTGTTGATCACGGGTATATACTATACATACATACTATACATGTTGTGACTAAAGTCGGGTCGGCTCATTGAGTACCCGCAAGTGATTCTGATGTTGGGGGCTGAAGGGGCAGGTGGTTCCACCCAGGTAGTGGTGGGCCTAGGTTCCCGACGACCCCTGACTGTTACTTTGAAGCGAAGCGACAGGGCAGGCGGAGACCACCAAGGTGAGAGATGGGCCTAGCCCTGGTCGGCGTTCGCGGTTACTTCAAAATAACACGCTTAACGAGATTTGGGTATTTGATCTGAGTCTGGCTACTGACCTATACGCACTAACCAACTACGCGGGAACAGTTATGGGCACTCAACGTCATGGTATCAGCCGAAGCCTTCGTGACGTTAGCGACTGAGCGGCGCGCACCTGGTTGGACTGGAACGCCCGCTCTTGTATAAGGGAGGCTAGGTCTGCAATGGGCGATGGGCCCAGACCCCTGCGCCATAGGATTTAGAGCGACGTGCTGACCTCTCTGTTGTGCCTAGGTAGGGCTGCGACGTGTTGATCTTCCGAGGCCGGGCATGACCCAAAAAAGTGTGTCCGGATAAAGGGGATCAAGCGTGTTGGGAAATGTGGTGCACTCCTACAGGGAAGTTAATTTATTCGAATAGTCGTGATCTTCGGTAACAAGATGACTTGGAGTTGTACCTCGACCTTATGACAACTAGAACCGGATACTTAATAAAACACATCCTTCCAAGTGCCAGATACAACCGATGGTCGCTCTCTCACAGGGCGACGAGGGGAGGAGCATTGGTTA
Source organism: Triticum aestivum (assembly GCF_018294505.1). Lineage (NCBI taxonomy): Eukaryota > Viridiplantae > Streptophyta > Magnoliopsida > Poales > Poaceae > Triticum > Triticum aestivum. The sequence continues at coordinate 214,780,032 of NC_057797.1, forward strand.
GGATTATGCTATGTGATGCTACTTGGTTAACTTACCATCTACTCTCTTCTTCTGCTGCAAGATGGAGGTTACCAGAGTGCAGTCTTCGATAGGACTAGCTACCCCCCTCTTATTCTGGCATTCTGCAGTTCAGTCCAGATATGTTACCCCTTTTCCATTTGATACCAATGCATACATATGTAGTGTAGCTCCTTGTTTGCGAGTACTTTCGATGAGTACTCACGGTTGCCTTGCTCCCCCTTTTCCCCCTTCCTATACTCGATTGCTGTGACCATACGTTGGAGTCCAGGAACCAAACGCCACTATCGATGATGACTGCTACTACTCAGGAGGTGCCTACTACTACCTGCAGGCTGCTGACGATGACCAGGAGTAGTTTAGGATGATCCCAGGCAGGAGGCCTGCGCCTCTTCCAATCTGTATCCCAGTTTTGCTAGCCTTCTTAAGGAAAACTTGTTTAACTTATGTTTGTACTCAGATATTGTTGCTTCCACTGACTCGTCTATGATCGAGCTCTTGTATTCGAGCCCTCGAGGCCCCTGGCTTGTAATATGATGCTTGTATGACTTATTTTATTTGTAGAGTTGAGTTGTGATATCTTCCCGTGTGTCCCTGATCTTGATCGTACACGTTTGCGTGTATGATTAGTGTATGATTGAATCGGGGCATCACAAGTTGGTATCAGAGCCGACTGCCTGTAGGAATCCCCCTTCCACACTCCTTGGCCGAAGTCGAGTCTAGACATTACAAAACTTTTTACTAACTTGGATGTGTGTCTTACGGGCCCACGTCACCATTTGGGTGGTATTAGGATCTTTTACTCCTCGATCCTTACTTTGGGACTCTGAACTCTCTTCTACTCGGGTTAAATGATTTTACTAACTCTAACATTAGGATCCCATGACCACGTTCACCCCAAAGTTGGATAAGCCCTAGTTATTTTTTAGAGTAGTATAATGAACATTATCCACACTGTCATTTGACTCCTTTGAAACATCTTTGTTTTCAGATGGAACCCACGAGACAGGTCGTGCGCCACACGACGGCCATTGGTGCCTCAGGATCACCTGCTGTGTTGGTTGAGATGATGACCTATCTGGGTTATCACTGGCACCCTGAGTACACCGTCTACGAGGAGGTGCCAGGACTTCAACCAGGAGCAGTACCGTGCCATCGTCCACCTCTACTCTCGGGAGTATGACTCCACTACCGTGCTACACACCGCTCATGGTGTTGACTGACTATCGACATGGCGGTCCACGATGCTGCTCATGCTCCTCTGACATGTCTTCGTGGAGAGTATCGGGAGTTGGACACCTCCCCTTTCAGGCACATTGCTATCGCATCCGATGATGGTGCGGAGGGATACTACACTGCTGCCTACTCCACTGTCACCCGAGAGCCCTTCTACCATCAGAACCTAGTTCTGCATGCTGATGGGCTGGATAGAGCTAACCGAGCCCTTCGCCACGAGTTGTACACCACCCGTCAGCACCTGTACCGTGCTCTGACGCTGTTGCACCCCTCTGTCCGATCTGGTGATCTGTCGCATTCTGTGATCTACCCTTCCAGGACTGTGATGCCCCAGGGCGTCGGCTGGCCAGATGTGGGAGGCTACTCTCCCGCACTTGGTCCTCTTCTGCCACCTACGCGTCAGGTTTCGCACTAGAGTATCCACGGACCCCGGGCTACTCACGTGGAGGACTTCCCGTCACGTCACTACCAGCTGTCAGGCTACCCCTACCTCCACAGTTCCTCCTGGGACTGATGTAGGCTTGCTTGTTATTGTTAGGTGCAGTCAGCGCGAGCCTGCGTGCCGCCTATGATGTTCTTAGTTTATGTACTGAACTCTGTGTATTGAACTCTATGCATGATCTCTTTTGTAAGATATGCCAACTACTATGTAGTATCTATCGTGTTCCTTACATTATGCATTTTTCATCATGAATGATTCTTGTCAATTTTTCAATGCTGAACTACCCCTGTTATAAATTAGCAAGATGGTTAGACCAGGTTGTCATGGTCGTGGTGGCCATCCCCCACCACCGCCTGAGTACATGGCTGGGATGATGCAACAGTTTGAGCTGAATCGCCAGTTCATGGAGAATATTATGGCTCAGTTTCCTCGCCCCAATATGAACCAGCAGCCAACCCAAGTGACTCTGCAGGATTTCATGCGCCTTAAACCGACCGTGTACTGCAGCTCAACTCAGCCTCTGGATGCTGATGACTGGCTCCATGACATCACCTATGAGATGGAGTCTGCTGATGTAGCCCCTGCCATCTATGTCACATTTGCTTCCTTCTTCCCGAAAGGACCCGCTGCTCAATGGTGGGACAGCCATAGGCGTACTCTATTAGTTGGAACAATCATCACCTGGCCAGACTTCCAAGCTGATTTCCATGCCCGCTTCATTCCTCAGGGAGTCATGGACCGGAAGAAGCGCGAGTTCCGCAACCTCACCCAGGGCAACAAAACTATCGAAGCTTATTAGCAGGAGTTTCTGGACTTGTCCCGCTATGCTGAAGAAGACAATGCAACTGATGCACGTAGACAGGAGAAGTTCCGTGATGGCCTTCAAGGTGACATCAAGATCGCACTTCTAGTGCATGACTTTGCTGATTTCGCCACCTTGGTGAACAAGGCCATAAATGTCGAAACTGGTCTGTAGGAACACCAGAGCTCTCACAGGCGCAACCGTGACACGGGCTCATCTTCAGGCCCGTCCTCGCAGAAGCGTAGGATATGGATTCCCAATAGCATGTACCAGCCAACTGCACTTGCTCCAAGGCAGTCCTATGCTGCACCGTGTCTGCCTCCCCCACCAACTAGGTAGCCAAGACTTCCAGCTCCACCACCCCGAGCTCATGTTCCCACTCCCAATAATGGGTTGTGCTTCAGGTGTGGTCAGCCAGGACACCGTTCTAGGGAATGCAACCAGAACCAGAATCAACTGGCCCTTCCTGCAGCTGGCCATGGAAGCAACCAGCCTCGCAACAACAATGCCAGGTCTTATGGTCGTGTTCATGCCAACCACGTTGATCTTAATCAAGCTCAAGACCAGCCTGCTACCGTGATGGGTACACTCCTCGTAAATTCAGTACCTGCATCTGTTTTATTCGATTCAGGAGCATCACATTCATTCATGTCAAAAGATTTTGCATACAAGCATGACATTAAATGTGAGGAGATGAACACTTCGGTAGTGGTAAAAAACCCCGTGGGACAATGTCAAACCTCCATGGTTGGCATCGACGTCCCCGTGGAAATCAAAGGGCTAGAATTCTATGCCTCTCCCATTATCCTGAAGTCGTCTAACATCGACCTCATTCTAGGGATGGATTGGTTGAAAGCGCATACTGCTTCTATAGTTTGCGCCACTAAGACCATCCATCTGCTACACCCTTCCGTTGAAATAGTTACTTACCAGGCTCATCTGGTTCAAAATGCCGATGCACGACTTTATGCCTTGAATGCATTAAAAGCTACACCAGTCGACCGCATTGAAAATATTCCCTTTGTTCATGAATTCCAAGACGTCTTTCCAGAAGAACTTCTAGGGATTCCCCCTGCTAGAGCTGTCGAATTCATTATCGACTTGAAACCAGGCACCACCCCTATAGCCAAACGACCCTACAAAATGCCGCCGCATGAACTCATAGAGCTTAAGGAGGAAATCGACAAATCTCTTAGCAAAGGTTTCATTCGCCCTAGTTGCTCTCCTTGGGGAGCACCTTCTCTCTTTGTTAAGAAGAAGGATGGGACGAACCGATTAGTCCAAGACTATCGTCCTATTAACCAAGCCACTATTCAAAACAAATATCCCCTCCCTCGGATCAATGATCTTTATGATCAACTGGCTGGTTCATTAGTGTTCTCCAAACTCGACTTGAGGTTGGGTTACCACCAGATCCGTGTTCGTGAAGAGGATATCCCAAAGACCGCCTTCGTGACTCGGTATGGATCATACGAGTACACCGTCATGTCATTCAGCTTAACGAATGCTCCAGCCACTTTCTCATGTCTGATGAACTACATATTCATGGATTACCTCAACAAGTTCGTCGTGGTTTATCTGGATGATATCCTTGTATTTTCCAAGAACAAAGAAGAACATGCTGAACATCTTCGTCTTGTGTTGGAAAAGCTCTGAGAGGATCAACTATATGCTAAGTATTCCAAGTGTGAATTCTGGCTCCTTGAAGTAACCTATCTTGGGCATGTCATCTCCAAGGATGGTATTGCCATCAACCCTGAACGAGTTCAGGCTATTCTTGATTGGAATCCTCCGACAAATGTCAAGCAAGTCCGAAGTTTTCTCGGACTCGCCAGCTATTGTCGTTGATTCGTCAAGAACTTCTCCAAGATTGCTAGGCCTCTGACTAATCTGTTGCATAAGGGTGTCAAGTTCCAATGGACAGACAAGTGTCAGGAAAGTTTCCAGGCACTCAAAGACAAGTTAACTTCTGGCCCAGTGCTTGCTCCACCTGATACTAAGAAGGACTTCGTCATTTACTGCGACGCTTCCAGTCAAGGATTAGGCTGTGTCCTAATGCAAGAGCATCGAGTGATTCCTTATGCCTCTCGTCAACTGCGCCCTCACGAAGAAAACTACCCAGTTCACGACCTCGAGCTTGCTGCTGCCATTCATGCTCTGAAGCAGTGGCGACATTACCTTCTCAGTAATCGTTGCAAGATCTTCACCGACCACCAAAGTCTGAAGTATTTGTTTACTCAGCCAGACCTAAACCTCCGTCAGCAGAGATGGATGGAGACTATTGCAGACTTTGATGTGGGTATATCCTATACCCCAGGCAAGGCTAATGTAATGGTTGATGCCTTGAGCCGCAAGTCCTAATGCAACCGGCTCCAGGTTCACAAAGTTCAGCCCTCGCTTCTCGAAGAATTTAGAAAGTTGAACCTTCATATTGTTCCTACTGGAGCACTCGCTCCCCTCCCCATGAGTTTCAAAAGATGATTCTTCATGTTGTTACTAAGGGTTCTCTAAATACCCTGGCTGTCGTACCAGATCTCGTAGATGGTATAAAGACTATTCAAGGTTATGACTCTGAAGTCCAGAAGATTAAACGCCATCTCGCTGAAGGAAAGCCATCATTCTTCACTATCACCGATGATGGCGCCTTGTACTTCAAAGGCCACCTAGTGGTACCATGTTCGAGGAAAAACCTGGATCAGACTAAAAAGGTTATGAAAGAAGCTCATGATACGCCTCTGTCCATCCATCCTGGTAGTACAAAGATGTACCAGGATATTCGTCAAAGATTCTGGTGGTCTAATATGAAGCAAGACATTGCTCGTTATGTTGCTGAGTGTGACGTTTTTCGTCGTATCAAAGCTGAACATCAAAGGCCTGCTGGAACTCTACAACCTATCTCTATTCCTGAATGGAAATGGGACCATGTTGAAATGGATTTCATCACTGGATTTCCCAAATCGCAGAAAGGTAATGATGCTATTCTTGTCGTCATTGACCGGCTTTCTAAAGTTGCACATTTTCTGGCGGTCAAAGAAACGATCACTGCTAGTCAGCTTGCAACTCTCTACATGTCCAGAATTGTTTCACTTCACGGAATTCCACTGGTTATCAGTTCAGGCCATGGCAGCTTGTTCACTTCAAGATTTTGGGCAAGTTTCCAAGATGCTATGGGAACTCATCTGTCATTCAGTACCGCGTTGCATCCTCAGTCGCAAGGTCAAGTTGAACGTGTCAACCAAGTTCTCAAAGACATGCTTCGAGCTTGTGTAATTTCCTTCGGCAAGAAATGGGAGGAATCTCTTCCATATGCCGAGTTCTCTTATAATAATAGCTATCAAGCTAGTCTGAAGATGTCTCCCTTTGAAGTTTTATATGGACGAAAGTGTCGGACCCCTCTGAATTAGTCAGAAACTGGGGAACGTCCACTCTTCGGTCCGGATATTATCCAACAGGCCGAAGAACAAGTCCGCATTATTCGCGAGAATCTCAAGACTGCTCAGTCACGTTAGAAAAGTCAGTATGACCGTCATCACAAAGACATGGTCTATCAACCTGGCGAAAAGGCTTATCTTCGAGTTACACCAATGAAGGGTGCTCACCGCTTCGGGATCAAGGGCAAGCTAGCTCCTCGCTACATTGGCCCATTCACTATTCTCGAAAGGAGTGGAAAAGTGGCATATTAACTGGAGCTTCCGCCGAACGTTTCTCAGGTTCACGATGTGTTCCACGTGCCACAGCTCCGCCGTTGCTTCAAGGATCCAATCCGAGCAGTGGATCGTGAAGTGCTCGAATTGCAACAGGACCTCTCCTATAAAGAGCATTCGGTCCACATTCTCGACCAAGCTGAACGCCGCACACGTCAGAAAGCGATCAAGTTCCTCAAGGTCCAGTGGTCGCATCAATCTGAAGATGAAGCCACTTGGGAATGCGAGGACCGCCTGCGTGATGAATACCCCGCACTGTTTCCTTCTACCTCCTAAATCTCGGGACGAGATTTCTTGTAGTGGAGGAGTTTTGTAACGCACGGGTAATTAACCTACAGTAATCCCACGCTAATGGTGCCACGTCCCCATGGTTACTGTTGCTAATCTATCGTTAGATCAAAACTGGTCCAAAATTCAAATTCAAAGTTTGGTAAATAATAAAAGTTTTCAAACATTAAAATAAAAATGTTCGGTTTGTACTAAATATTACATAGATAAATATGGTGTAGTAAACACATTTTTATAAAATGCCTAAATAATTTAAAATGATTTAAAACAGAAAAGAAAATACGAATGAGAAAATAACTAACAAAAAAAGAAGAAGAGGAAGCACCCCCCACTGGGCTCCGGCCCAGCTGGCCTGCCCAACTGGGCCAAGGCCCACCCTCACACCTCATAACCTACCCCACTCCCCCACTAGCCACCGACACCCCACTCCTCCCCCCGAAATATCCCCCCCTCTCTCCCGATTGGATCGGGATCGAGGAGGAGGCCGCTTGTCGCCGCCGAACGCCGTCGCCGCCTGGACCTCGCCGGACGCCATCGCCAGCCTGCTTCCTCTCCGCCGGGTCATCGCCGTCGTCCTCCGAATCCACCATTGCCCCGTCCCTACTCCTCGCCGTGAGCAGCCGCCTTTCTCCCTCCCCTCTGCCCCCGCCCCCCCGTGCTTCACCCCGGCCGCCACCACACGCACGCCCGCCGCGGCCACCATGCCCGCGCGCTCCGCATGCGGTTGCCGCACTCGGCCTCCCCAAGCCATGCTCGCCGCTCCCTGCTCGCTGCCGCTGCCTCTGCTGCTCTCCTGCCACTGCGTGCCCACGCGCGTGCCACCTCTGCTCGTTGTCCGCTCCAGCCATGTAGCCCCGGAGCTCTGCTCCGCCCCGTCCCCGCACCCATGCAGGCGCCGCATCGCTGGGCGCCCCTCCTCGCGCCGGCCACGCCCACCGCGTGCGGCCATCGCCGCTGACCACAACCGTCAGTGCCCCGGCGCCTCCCCTAGCCTGGGCGAGCGCCCAAACGGGCTGACACCCATGTGCCCGTTGCCCCTGTAGGCCAATGACATAGGGGCCCCACCCCACAGAATGGTTTAAAAAAGAATTAAAAAATAAATAAATAATAAAAATAATGATTAATTAATTAATTAATTAAAGAATTAGTTAACTTAATTAATTTTGATTAATTCAACTAATCAATTAACTAAACTAATTAAACTGTTAGTTAATTAATTAATCAGTCAATGACAGTGGGGCCCACCCCTAATTAATTCTGATTAGGTTAATTATAAATGTTTAATTAAAATGTGTCACTTATCAGCGGGACCCACTGGTTAGGTTGACCAGTCAACCCAGTTGACTGCTGATGTCATGCTGGCGTCAGCAAATACTGTTCTGGATAATGTTGAATTTAAATAATTAAATAAATCCTAAACATGATTTAAATCTTTTCAAATTAATATAAAATAAACCGTAGCTCGGATGGAAAAACTTTATACATAAAAGTTGCTCAGAACGACGAGACAAATCCGGATACGCAGCCTGTTTGTCCGCCACGCATCCCTAGCATAGCGAACACGCAACTTTTCCCCTCCGATTCATCGGTCTGAAAACGCGAAACTCTGATGCATAGCCTGTCATTGTTGCTACAACTGTTGATACCTTACCTGCAATCCTAAATGCTTAGTATATGATGCTAGATTATCATCAGTGGCCCTACATTCTTGTCAGTCTGCCATGCTATACTATTGGGCCGTGATCACGTCGGGTGTTGATCACGGGTATATACTATACATACATACTATACATGTTGTGACTAAAGTCAGGTCGGCTCGTTGAGTACCCGCAAGTGATTCCGATGATGGGGGCTGAAGGGGCAGGTGGTTCCACTCAGGTAGTGGTGGGCCTAGGTTCCCAACGGCCCCCGACTGTTACTTTGAGGCGGAGCGATAGGGCAGGCGGAGACCACCTAGGTGAGAGGTGGGCCTGGCCCTGGTCGGCGTTCCTGGTTACTTCAAAATAACACGCTTAACGAGATTTGGGTATTTGATCTGAGTCTGGCTACTGGCCTATACGCACTAACCAACTACGCGGGAACAATTATGGGCACTCGACGTTGTGGTATCAACCGAAGCCTTCGTGATGTCAGCGACTGGCGGCTCGCGCCGGGTTGGACTGGAATGCCTGCTCTTGTATAAGGGAGGCTAGGTCTGCTCACCGGCCGCATACGCAACGTGCAGGTGTGCAATGGGCTACGGGCCCAAACCCCTGCACCATAGGATTTAGACCGGCGTGCTGACCTCTCTGTTGTGCCTAGGTAGGGTTACGGCGTGTTGATCTTCCGAGGCCGGGCATGACCCAGAAAAGTGTGTCCGGACAAAGGGGATCGAGCATGTTGGGAAATGTGGTGCACCCCTGTAGGGAGGTCAATCTATTCGAATAGTCGTGATCTTCGGTAACAGGACGACTTGGAGTTAGACATTGACCTTATGACAATTAGAACCGGATACTTAATAAAAACACATCCTTCCAAGTGCCAGATACAACCGGTGGTCGCTCTCACATAGTGCGACGAGGGGAGGATCATCGGTTAGGATTATGCTATGCGATGCTACTTGGTTAACTTACCATCTACTCTCTTCTTCTGCTGCAAGATGGAGGTTACCAGAAGCGTAGTCTTCGATAGGACTAGCTATCCGCCTCTTATTCTGGCATTCTGCAGTTCAGTCCACATATGTTACCCCTTTTCCATTTGATACCAATGCATACATATGTAGTGTAGCTCCTTGCTTGTGAGTACTTTGGATGAGTACTCACGGTTGCCTTGCTCCACCATTTCCCCCTTCCTATACTCGCTTGCTGCGACCATACATTGGAGTCCAGGAACCAGACACCACTGTCGATGATGACTGCTACTACTCGGGAGGTGCCTACTACTACGTGCAGGCCGCTAATGACGACCAGGAGTAGTTTAGGAGGATCCCAGGCAGGAGGCATGCGCCTCTTTCAATCTGTATCCCAGTTTATGCTAGCCTTCTTAAGGCAAACTTGTTTAACTTATGTCTGTACTTAGATATTGTTGCTTCCGCTGACTCCTCTATGATCGAGCTCTTGTATTCGAGCCCTCGAGGCCCCTGGCTTGTAATATGATGCTTGTATGACCTATTTTATTTTTAGAGTTGTGTTGTGATATCTTCCCATCAGTCCCTGATCTTGATCGTACACGTTTGCGTGTATGATTAGTGTATGATTGAATCGGGGTGTCACAAATATATAAAAAATATTGGACGAATAAAGAACCAGAGGGGGACCACCAGCCCACCACAAGGGTGCAGGGCACGCCCCCCGACCTTGTGGGCCCCCTGGCAGGCCTCTGATGCCCATCTTTTGCTATATGGTGTATTTTGACCTGGGGAAAATCAGAACGAAGTTTTTTGGACGAAGCTCCGCTGTCTCGAGGCGGAACCTGGGCAAAACCAATCTAGGGCTCTGGCAGAGCTGTTCTGCCAGGGAAACATCCCTCCGGGAGGGGGAAATCGAAGCCATCGTCATCACCAACGATCCTCTCATCGATAGGGGGTCAATCTCCATCAACATCTTCACTAGCACCATCTTCTCTCAAACCCTAGTTCATCTCTTGTATTCGATCTTGGTCGCAAAACCTTAGATTGGTACCTGTGGGTTGCTAGTAGTGTTGATTACTCCTTGTAGTTGATGCTAGTTGGTTTCTCCGGTGGAAGATTATATTTTCAGATCCTTAATGATAATTAACACTCCTCTGATTATGAGTATGAATATGCTTTCTGAGTAGTTACGTTTGTCCTGAGGACATGGGAGAAGTCTTTCTATAAGTAATCATGTGAATTTGGTATTCGTTCGATATTTTGATGAGATGTATGTTGTCTCTCCTCTAGTGGTGTTATGTGAACGTCAACTACATGACAATTCACCATTATTCGGGCCTAGGGGAAGGCATTGGGAAGTAATAAGTATATGATGGGTTGCTAGAGTGACAGAAGTTTAAACCCTAGTTTATCGTTGCTTCGTAAGGGGCTTATTTGGATCCATATGTTTCATGCTATGGTTAGGTTTACCTTAATTCTTATTTTGTAGTTGCGGATTCTTGCGATAGGGGTGAATCATAAGTGGGAGGCTTGCCCGAGGAAGGGCAGCACCCAAGCACCGGTCCACCCACATATCAAATTATCGAAGTAACAAACGTGAATCATATGAGCATGACAAAAACTAACTTGACAACAATTCCCACGTGTCCTCGGGAGCGCTTTGCTTTATATAAGAGTTCGTCCAGGATTGTCCTATGCTACAAAAAGGATTGGGCCACCTTGCTGCACCTTAGTTACTTTATTTACTTGTTACCCGTTACGATTTATCTTATCAGAAAAATGTCTGTTACTGATAATTTCAGTGGTTGCAGAGAACACCTTGCTGAAAACCACTTGTCATTTCCTTCTCCTCATCATTGGGTTCGACACTCTTACTTATCTAAAGGACAATTATAGATCCCCTATACTTGTGGGTCATCAAGACTCTTTTCTGGCGCCATTGTCGGGGAGTAAAGCGCCTTTGGTAAGTGGAATTTGGTAAGGAAACATTATAGTGTGCTGAAATTGACTATCACTTGTTACTATCGAAAATAATCCTTTGAGGGGTTTGTTCGGGGTATCTTCACCTCGACCGGAACCACAATTAGTTGCTCCTCAACCTACTGCGCCTAGTGAAAATATTTATTATGAAATTCCTTCGGGTACGATAGAGAAACTATTAGCTAAGCCTTATGCAGCAGATGGAACGTTACACCCTGATATGCACCTAATATATGTGGATGAAGTTTGTGGATTATTTAAGCTTGCAGGTATGCCCGAGGATGTTGTCAAGAAGAAGGTCTTCTCGTTATGTTTGAAGGGAAAGTCATTGACATGGTATAAGCTATTGGATGATATTGGTTCATGGAACAACAACCGTTTGAAATTAGAATTTCATCAGAAGTTTTATCCTATGCATCTGGTTCATCATGATCGGAATTATATATATAATTTTTGGCCTCGTGAGGGAGAAAGTATAGCTCAAGCTTTGGGAGGATTAACTCAATGTTATATTCATGCCCCAATCATGAGCTCTCAAGAGAAATTATTATTCAAAAAATTTATGCTCGGCTTTCTCATAATGATCGATCCATGCTCAATACTTCTTGTACTGGTTCCTATATGAAGAAGGATATTAAATTCAAATGGGATTTATTGGAAATAATTAAACGCAACTCTGAAGATTGGGAACTCAACGAAGGTAAAGAGTCAGGTATAAACCTTAAGTTTGATTGTGTTAAATCTTTTATGGATACCGATGCTTTTTGTGATTTTAGCACTAAATATGGACTTGACTCTGAGATAGTAGCTTCTTTCTGTGAATCTTTTGCTACTCATGTTGATCTCCCTAAGGACAAGTGGTTTCAATATAATCCTTCCATTAAAGTTAAAGTAGTTGAACCTACTAAAGTTGAAAAAAGACTATTATTTATAATGTTGATCCTATTTTTTCTACTGCTTATATTGAGAAACCACCTTTTCCTATTAGAATAAAGGATAATGCTAAAGCTTCCCCTGTGGTTCGTAAGAGTTATACTAGAACACCTACACCCACTAAACAAATTAAAGTTGAACCTAGTATTGTTATGGTTAAAGATCTCTTGGTTGATAATATTGATGGGCATGTTATTTATTTCTGTGATGAAGCTGCTAGGATTGCTAAACCAGATATGAAAGATAAACATAGACCTATTGTTGGCATTCCTGTTGTTTCTATTAAAATTGGATATGATTGTTATCATGGCTTATGTGATGTGGGTGCTAGTGTGAGTGCAATTCCTTATACCATATATAAAGAAATTATGAATGATATTGCACCTGCTGACATAGAAGATGTTGACGTTACTATTAAGCTTGCTAATAGAGATACTATATCACCAATTGGGATTGTTAGAGATCTCGAAGTCTTGTGTGAGAAGATAAAATATCCAACTGATTTTCTTGTTCTTGCTTCCCCACAAGATAATTTTTGTCCCATTATATTTGGTAGACCTTTCTTGAATACTGTTAATGCTCAGATAGACTACAAGTAAGATATTGTTACTGTTGGTTTGGGGGACATGATCATGATTTTAATTTCTCTAAATTTCATAGACAACCTCGTGATAAAGAATTGCCTAGTAAGGATGAAATTATTGGTCTTGCTTCTATTGTTGTGCCTCCTAATGATCCTTTAGAACAATATTTTCTAGACCATGAAAATGATATGTTTATGAATGAAAGAAGGGAAATGGATGGAGTATTCTTTAATCAAGAACCCATTTTGAAGCACAATTTGCATGTTGAAATCCTTGGAGATCCTCCTCCACCTAAGAGTGATCCCGTGTTTGAGCTTAAACAATTACCTGATACTCTGAAATATGCATATCTTGATGAAAGTAAGATATATCTTGTTATTATTAGTGCTAACCTTCCAGAGCAGGAACAAAAGAAATTATTGAGAACTTTGAAGAAGCATCGTGCCGCTATTCGATATACTCTTGATGATCTTAAGGGCATTAGTCCCACTCTATGTCAGCACAAAATTAAACTAGAGAAAGATGCTAAACCAGTTGATGATCACCAACGACGGTTAAATCCTAAGATGAAAGAAGTGGTAAGAAATGAAATACTAAAGCTTCTGGAGGCAGGTATAATTTATCCTATTGCTGATAGTCAATGGGTAAGTCTCGTTCATTGCGTCCCTAAGAAGGGAGGTATTACTGTTGTGTCTAATGATAATAATGAATTCATTCCTCAAAGAATTGTTACATGTTATAGAATGGTAATTTATTTTCGCAAATTAAATAAAGCTATTAGAAAAGATCATTACCCTCTACCTATTGATCAAATGCTAGAAAGACTATCCAAACATAGTCACTTTTTCTTTCTAGATGGTTATTCTGGTTTCTCTCAAATACCTGTGTCAAAAGAGGATCAAGAGAAAACTACTTTTACTTGCCCTTTCGGTACCTTTGCTTATAGACATATGCCTTTTGGTTTATGCAATGCACCTTCTACCTTTCAAAGATGTATGACTCCTATATTCTCAGACTTTTGTGAAAAGATTGTTGAGGTTTTCATGGATGATTTCTCTCTTTATGGAACTTCTTTTGATTATTGCTTAAGCAACCTTGACCGAGTTTTGCGGAGATGTGAAGAAACTAATCTTGTCTTGAATTGGGAGAAGTGCCACTTTATGGTTAATGAAGGTATTGTATTGCGGTATAAAGTTTCAGAAAGAGGTATTGAAGTTGGTAAATCTAAAGTATATGCTATTGAAAAAATGTCGTGTCCTAAAGATATCAAAGGTATAAGAAGTTTCCTTGGTCATGCTAGTTTCTATAGGAGGTTTGTTAAAGACTTCTCTAAAATTTCTAGGCCTCTCACTAATCCCTTACAAAAAGATGTTCCTTTTTTTATGATGATTGTGTAGAAGCATTTGAAATACTTAAGAAAGCCTTGATATTTGCACCTATAGTTTAGCCACCTGATTGGAATTTACCCTTTGAAATTATGTGTGATGCTAGTGATTATGTTGTTGGTGTTGTTCTAGGACAAAGAGTTGATAAGAAATTAAATGTTATTCAATATGCTAGTAAGACTCTAGACGGTGCCCACAGAAATTATGTGACTACTGAAAAAGAAATTTTAGCAGTTGTATTTGCTTGTGATAAGTTCAGACCTTATATTGTTGATTCCAAAGTAACTATTCACACTGATCATGCTGCTATTAATTATCTTATGGAAAATAAAGATGTTAAACCTAGACTTATTACATGGGTTCTCTTGCTACAAGAATTTGATTTGCATATTATTGATGGAAAGGGAGCTGAGAACCCTATTGCAGACAACTCGTGTAGGTTAGAAAATGTTCTTGATGACCCACTGCCTATAGATGATAGATTTCCTGATGAGCAACTAAATGTCATAAATGCTTCTCATAATACTCCATGGTATGCTGATTATGCTAATTATATTGTTGCTAAATTTATACCACCTAGTTTCACATACCAACAAAAGAAAAAGTTTTTCTATGATTTAAGACATTACTTTTGGGATGATCCACACCTTTATAAAGAAGGAGTAGATGGTGTTATTAGATGTTGTTTACCTAAGCATGAACAGGGACAGATCCTACGCAAGTGCCACTCCGAGTCTCACAGAGGACACCACGCTGGAGACAGAACTGCACACAAGGTATTGTAATCCGGTTTCTATTGGCCCACTCTCTTCATGGATGCTCGTAAGTTTGTCTTGTTTTGTGATGAATGCCAGAGAGTTGGTAATATTAGTAGACTTCAGGAAATGCCTAAGAACTATTCACTTGTTATTGAACCATTTGATCTTTGGGGCTTTGATTATATGGGACCTTTTCCTTCCTCTAATGGGTATACACATATTGTAATTGCTGTTGATTATGTTACTAAGTGGGTAGAAGCTATTCCAACTAGTAGTGCTGATCATAACACTTCTATTAAGATGCTTAAAGAAGCTATTTTTCCAAGGTTTGGAGTCGCTAGATATTTAATGACTGATGGTGGTTCACATTTTATTCATGGTGCTTTCTGTAAAATGCTTGCTAAGTATGATGTTAACCATAGAATTGCATCTACATATCATCCTCAGTCTAGTGGTCAAGTAGAATTGAGTACTAGAGAGCTTAAATTAAATTTTCAAAAGACTATTAATAGATCTAGAAAGAATTGGTCTAAGAAACTTGATGTTGCATTATGGGCTTATAGAACTGCTTATAAGAATCCTATGGGTATGTCTCCGTATAAACTGGTTTATGGAAAAGCATGTCACTTACCTCTTGAGTTAGAACATAAGGCATATTGGGCTATTAAAGAGCTCAACTATGATTTCAAACTTGCCGGTGAAAAGAGGTTATTTGACATTAGCTCGCTTGATGAATGGAGAACCCAATCCTATGATAATGCCAAGTTGTCTAAAGAAAAGGTTAAAAGATGGCATGATAAAAGGATACAAAAGCGTGAGTTTAATGTAGGTGATCATGTTTTTCTATACAACTCTCGTTCAAGATTTTTTGCAGGAAAGCTTCTCTCTAAATGGGAAGGTCCTTACATTATCGAGAAGGTCTATCGTTCCGGTGCCATAAAAATCAACAACGCCGAAGGCACAAATCCATAGGTGGTAAACGATCAAAGAATCAAACATTATATCTCAGGTACTCCCATAGATGTTGAGACCAATATAATTAATACCGTAACACCAGAGGAGTACATAAGGGACACTTTCCAGAACGTTTCAGACTCCGAAAAGGAATAGGTATGTGGTACGGTAAGTAAACCGACGCCAAAACATTTCCAATGATATTTTTTCTCTGTTTTGGAATATTTAAAAAATTTAGGACAATTAAAAGTAGTTCGAAAGAGACACGAGGACACCACAAGGGTGGAGGGCGCGCCCTACCCCCTGGGCGCGCCCCCATCCTTGTGGCCACCTCGTGTGCCTTCCGGACTCTGTTTTCTTGCATGATACTTCTTTTGGTCGATAAACTTTCATTATATAATCTCCTGAAGATTTTGACCACCGTACCATGACAAAATCCTCTATTTTTGTTTTCAGTTGTTCCTGCAGCAGATTTGGAGCAAGAGGTATTCACAAGAGTCGGACGAGGAGAGCCGGGTATCTCACCCGGCACCATGTCCAAGAGCATACAGTGATGCTAACCACTTTGTACCAGCAACGGAGGAAGAGATGGAGGCTGACTTGAAAAGAGTGGATGCCATGGAGGAGGATCAACAAGTTACCTCTCGTCTCCAAACCAGATTCATGTCGGAGGAACTTCAGAGCTCAGCAATACCAAATTCGGTCATTCCTCCCAATGCTAGATTTGTCTCTTATGAAAATAAGAAAAAGAGTGTTGCTTTTTCTCCCGCAGCAAGGAAACATCCATGGGTGGATGGATCTCTAGCCGTCACGGGTAAACTTCGCAAGGAAGTAATGGATCCTAAGCAGCAAATTAATAAGCTCTAGGAAGAGAATCGTATCCTAAGGGGCATCATCGCCAAGAATATCACATCACCACCTCCAAAGAAAGAGATCTAAATACATGGGTATGGGCACTCCCCTTGGCAACTGCCAAGATTGGGAAAGGTGCCCCAATATCGTATCACCATCACACCTTTATCTTTATCGTTTTTCTTAGTTCGATCCTTTTGGTTATATCTTGATCTACTAGAATAAAGTTTTAGTATGATCTAGCTTTGAGTTTTGCTTTATGTTCCCTCTATGTAATTGAGTCCTTGAGATATATAATAAGGAGTAGTTTTGAGATAAGGGCTTTGCTTTCTTGCTATGATCTTGAGAGAATTAAATAAAAGAAAGAATAAAAAGATCCTATAGTGATCTTATGGAGAGTAATGACTTCACATATAAAGAGTATGATGAATAAAAGTTGTTGGGAGTTGACAAACATAGTTTTGGTCATTGTTTAGAGGATTCACATATAAATATACTATCTTGGACATCTTTTGTAACTATGAGCACTCATTAAAATATGACATGCTAAAAAGTTGAGGTTGGACAAGGAAGACAACATAATAGGTTATGTTTTCTTACATCCGAATAGAAGTTATATTGTCATGGATCATCCAACATGTTGAGCTTGCCTTGCCCTCTCATGCTAGCCAAATTCTTTGCACCAAGTAGAGATGCTACTTGTGCTTCCAAACATCCTTTAAACCTGTTTTGCCACCATACCTACCTATGGATTGAGTAAGATCCTTCAAGTAAGTTATCATTGGTGCAAGCAATAAAAATTGCTCTATAAATATGTATGACCTATAAGTGTGAAGAAAATAAGCTTTATACGAACTTGTGATATGGAAGAAATAAAAGCGACGGACAACATAATAAAGGTCCTTATCACAAGCGGTAATATAAAGTGACGTTCTATTGCACTAAGGTTTTATACATCCAACCTTAAAAGCGCATGACAACCTCTGCTTCCCTCTGCGAAGGGCCTATCTTTCACTTTTATCTTCTACCCTTATATAAGAGTCATGGTGATCATCACCTTTCCTTTTTATACTTTTTCCTTTGGCAAGCACTATATGTTGGAGAGATCCGGATATATATATATATATATATATATATATATATATATATATATATATATATATATATATATATATATCCACTCATATGTAGGTTATCATAAAATATTATTGTTGACATTACCCTTGAGGTAAAAGGTTGGGAGGCGAAACTATAAGCCCCTATCTTTCTCTGTGTCCAATTAAAACTTTGAACCCATAAATATTGTGTGAGCGTTAGCAATTGTGAAAGACTAAATGATATTTGAGTGTGTGGACTTGCTGAAAAGCTCTTATATTGACTCTTTCCATTGTTATGATAAATTGCAATTGCTTCAATGACTGAGATCATAGTTTGTTAGTTTTCAATGAAGCTTCTGATTCATACTTTACTTTGTGAATGAATTGTTACTTTAGCATAAGAAATTATATGGAATTATATGTTGTTGTTCTAAAGATGATCATGATGCCCTCATGTCCGTATTTTTTATCGACACCTCTATCTCTAAACATGTGGACATATTTATCGATATCGGCTTTCGCTTGAGGACAAGCGATGTCTAAGCTTGGGGGAGTTGATATGTCCATTTTGCATCATGCTTATATATTGATATTTATTGCATTATAGGCTGTTATTACACATTATATGACAATACTTATGCCTTTTCTCTCTTATTTTATAAGGTTTACATGAAGGGGGAGAATGCCGACAGCTGGAATTCTAGACAGGAAAAGGAGCAAATATTACAAACCTATTTTGCGCAACTCCAAAAGTCTTGAAACTTCATGGAGCATGTTTTTGGAATATGTTAAAAATATTGGCAAAGAAAGAACCAGAGGGGGGCCACCAGCCAGCCACAAGGCTGGAGGACGCGCCCTTCCCCCATGGGCGCGCCCCCGACCTTGTGGGCCCCCAGGCAAGCCTCCGACGCACATCTTTTGCTATATGGTGTGTTTTGACCTAGAAAAATCAGAAGGAAGTTTTCGGGATGAAGCTTCACCGTCTCGAGGCAGAACCTAGGCAGAACCAATCTAGGGCTCTGGCGGAGCTGTTCTGCCGAGGAAACATCCCTCCGGGAGGGGAAATCGAAGCCATCGTCGTCATCAGTGATCCTCTCATCCAGAGGGGGTCAATCTCCATCAACATCTTCACTAGCACCATCTCCTCTCAAACCCTAGTTCATCTCTTGTATTCGATCGTGGTCCCAAAACCTCAGATTGGTCCGTGTGGGTTGCTACTAGTGTTGCACTCCTTGTAGTTGATGCTAGTTGGTTTATCCGGTGGAATATTATATTTTCATATCCTTAATGATAATTAATACTCCTATGATTATGAGTATTAATATGCTTTCTGAGTAGTTATGTTTGTTCCTGAGGACATGGGAGAAGTCTTGCTAGAAGTAATCGTGTGAATTTGGTATTCGTTCGATATTTTGATGAGATGTATGTTGTCTCTCCTCTAGTGGTGTTATGTGAACGTCAACTACATGACACTTAACCATTATTTGGGCCTAGGGGAAGGCATTGGGAAGTAATAAGTATATGATGGGTTGCTAGAGTGACAGAAGCTTAAACCCTAGTTTATGCGTTGCTTCGTAAGGGGCTGATTTGGATCCATATGTTTCATGTATGGTTAGGTTTACCTTAATTATTCTTTCATAGTTGCGGATGCTTGCAATAGGGGTTAATCATAAGTGGGAGGCTTGCCCAAGGAAGGGCAGCACCCAAGCACCGGTCCACCCACATATCAAATTATGAAAGTAACAAACGTGAATCATATGAGTATGATGAAAACTAACTTGACAGCAATTCCCATGTGTCCTCGGGAGTGCTTTGCTTTATATAAGAGTTCGTCCAGGATTGTCCTTTACTACAAAAAGGATTGGGCCACCTTGCTAAACCTTAGTTACTTTATTTACTTGTTACCTATTATGATTTATCTTATCACAAAACTATCTGTCACCGATAATTTCAGTGGTTGCAGAGAATACCTTGCTGAAAACCACTTGTCATTTCCTTCCGCTCCTCGTTGGGTTCGACACTCTTACTTATCGAAAGGACTAAGATAGATCCCCTAGACTTGTGGGTCATCAAGACTCTTTTCTGGCGCCATTGCCGGGGAGTGAAGCGCCTTTGGTAAGTGGAATTTGGTAAGGAAACATTTATATAGTGTGCTGAAATTTACTATCGCTTGTTACTATGGAAAATAATCCTTTGAGGGGTTTGTTTGGGGTATCTTCACCTCGATCGGAACCACAATTAGTTGCTCCTCAACCTACTGCACCTACTGAAAATATTTATAATGAAATTCCTTCGGGTATGATAGAGAAACTATTAGCTAATCCTTATGCAGCAGATGGAACATTACACCCTGTGCAGCAGATGGAACATTACACCCTGATATGCACCTAATATATGTGGATGAAGTTCGTGGATTATTTAAGCTTGCAGGTATGCCCGAGGATGTTGTCAAGAAGAAGGTCTTCTTCCCCTTATCTTTGAAGGGAAATTCATTGACATGGTATAGGCTATTGGATGGTATTGGTTCATGGAACTACAACCGTTTGAAATTAGAATTTCATCAGAAGTTTTATCCTATGCATCTGGTTCATCATGATCGGAATTATATATATATATATATATATATATATATATATATATATATATATATAATTTTTTGCCTCATGAAGGAGAAAGTATCGCTCAAGCTTGGGGAGGATTAAGTCAATGTTATATTCATGTGTCGGTGTACAAAAGTAGGGGTCCTTTTTGTACCCCTTTACTTGTGCGCGGGCAGTCGCAGCCACACGCCTATGGCCACACCTGGCAGGGTAGAGGAAGCGAAGGCACAAGACTACTAGAGCAGCGCCAAGCCGAAGGTGTGAGAAGCAGAGGGACAAGGTGGCTTTCCCCGGCAAGAGCCTTGCCAGGGGAGCTTACGTAGCCCCTGCAAGAGTCTTCGATCGACCTACGATTGGGATACCACCAGCTGAAGATTCGAGAAAAGGATATACCTAAGACAGCTTACACCATGAGGTATGGGCTATATGGGTATACGGTTATGTCATTTGGATTGACTAACGCCCCTGCCTATTTCATGAGTATGATGAATAAGGTGTTCATGGAATTATTTGATAAGTTTGTTGTGGTGTTCATTGATGATATCTTGGTATACTCAAAGGATGAAGAGGAACACAAGGAGCATTTGCATTTGGTTCTTGAGAAACTCGGGGAACATCAGTTATATGGTAAGTTTAGCAAATTTGAGTTTTGGTTGAAGGGAGTTGGATTTCTTGGACATGTTATATCAGGAGAAGGTATAGCAGTGGACCCTACCAAGGTTCAGTCAGTCACTAAGTGGTTGGCACCCACCTCAGTTGGAGAGATCGACAGTTTTCTTGGACTTGCGGGATACTATCGGAGATTCATTGTAATTTTCTCTAAGATTGCGAAGCCTATGACGACGTTGTTGAACAAGGACACCAAGTTCCATTGGACTGAAGAATGCGAATCAACTTTCCAGGAGTTGAAGAAATGGTTGACTACAGCCCCAGTGCTAATTCTGCCGGATATACGCAAGGGTTTCCATGTGTATTGCGACGCCTCTCGCTTAGGACTTGGAGGAGTACTTATGCAAGACGGAAGAGTTGTTTCGTATGCCTCACGACAACTTCGACCACATGAGTTAAACTATGCTACACATGACTTGGAGTTGGCAGTGGTAGTGCATGCACTCAAGACCTGGAGACATTTTCTTATTGGGAAACATTGTGATGTGTACACGGATCATAAAGAGTTTGAAGTACATTTTCACACAGAAGGAGTTGAATCTCGGGCAAAGGAGATGGTTGGAGCTTATCAAGGATTACAATATGAAGTTGCACTATCATCCAGGCAAGGCCAATGTCGTAGCAGGCGCTTTGAGCCAGAAGAGTTATGCCAATACCTTCTTAAGTAAAGGATTGCCAAAGGAGTTAGCAGAAGATCTCAGGGAGCTTCATTTGGATATTGTTCCTAGAGGTTTTGTTACAACCATGGAAGTTCAGTCGACATTGTTGGGAAAGATTCGAGAAGCTCAGAAGGATGACAAAGAAATTGCCGAGATAAAGGAGAAGATGGCTGAAGTCAAAGCCAAAGGTTTTCATGAGGATGAGCACGACACCCTGTGGTTTGAGGACCATATATTTGTGCCCAATAATGCAGAGATCAGGAATGTGATATTACAGGAAGCTCACGACTCGCCATACTCGATACACCCCGAAAACACCAAGATGTATTTGGATTTGAAGGAGCGTTTCTGTTAGACCGGAATGAAGAAGGATATTGCCGATTATGTAGCCGTATGTGATGTATGTCAGAGAGTTAAGACAGAACACCAGAAGCCAATAGGATTACTGCAGCCTATGCCGATACCCGAATGGGAGTGGGATAAGCTTGGCATGGATTTCATCACCGGATTACCCAGGACCCGATCGAGATATGATTCTATCTGGGTATTAGTGGACAAAGTCACTCACTTTATCCCCGTGAAGACCACCTATACAAGCGCGAAGTTGGCCAAGATATATATGACCAGGATCGTATGTCTGCATGGAGTTCTGAGGACCATCGTATCAGATAGAGAAACACAGTTTACCTCAAAGTTTTGGCACCAGCTGCACCAAACTTTGGGAACTAGGCTAGAGTTTAGTACCGCATTTCATCCGCAGATAGATGGATAGACCAAGAGAGTAAATCAGATTCTGGAGGACATGTTGAGAGCTTGTGTGCTAGATTATGGATCTAGTTGGGATGACAACTTGCCTTACGCGGAGTTCTCCTACAACAATAGTTACCAGGACAGTTTGAAGATGGCACCGTTCGAAGCCCTGTATGGACGAAGATGCCGAACACCGTTGATGTGGGATGAAGTTGGAGACCGTCAGTTGTTTGGACCAGATTTGATTAAGGAGTCTAAAGAGAAGGCTAAGCTAATACGAGATAGACTGAAGGTAGCTCAGTCCCGACAGAAGAGTTATGCAGATTCAAAACGCAAGGAGGTAGTCTATGAAATCGGAGACAGAGCATATCTGCGAGTGTCACCTCTATGAGGAGTTAAACGTTTTGGAGTTAAGGGAAAGTTAGCCCCGAGATTTGTAGGGCTCTACCATGTTTTGGAACGCATGTGAGAGGTAGCCTACAAGTTGGAATTACCTGAAGGATTGTCAGGAGTTCATGATGTGTTTCACGTTTCCCAGTTGAAGAAGTGCCATGCTGAGATGGCCGATATCCCTTTGAGAGATACAGTGCCCCTGGAAGCAATTCAGTTGGATAGTGATTTGACATATGAGGAGAAACCTGTAAAGATTCTCGAGTTTGCCAGCCGAGTTACTCGCAGCAAGGTTCAAGTTTTGCAAAGTCCAGTGGAGCCACCATACCGAGGATGAAGCCACCTGGGAACGAGAGGATGATCTACGCAAAGACCACTCACACCTATTTTCTAGCCAACCTGAATCTCGAGGACGAGATTCATCTTAAGGGGGGTAGGTTTGTAACATCCTAAATTTTCAATTTGGAATGTTATACATAGTTCATTCATGCATATCATATTTTATTGCATTTTTTTGCGATCCTCGAAATTCTAAGCAACTCAAGGACCTACAGAGAGAGTTGGGGATTTCGTTATTTTCATATTTGAGATTTCTCAAATTTTGAAAGAAGGGGATCATTTGGTTTTAATTATTTTTCCCCTCCGAAAATATTTCATATTAAAATATATGAGAGGAGATAATATGACTTCTCCAAAATAAATGAAATATTAGAGGAAAAATATTAAAATCAAATAAGTTATTTTATTTGGATTTTATTGCTATTTTATTTGAATTAGGAAAAAATGAGTTTTTCAAAATTGCACTAGAGGTCTAAATAAATGTTCACTTTGTCCGCAATATTATTAGAGGACCGAGAAAATTTATTTTAGGATTTTTGGAGTCCGTTTAGTATTTCTTTTATTTGTTTTTCTATATCAGGATTTATTTTAGAAAAAAAAGGTAATCGACTTACCAGGCCGTATCCGAGCTGGAAACCTCTGGCTGTGGGCTTTATAAGCCGAGCCCGCATAGCCCCATGGCCAAGCCGCGCCGCGCCTTGCCCTAACCCTAAGCCGCCATCGTCGTGCCTTGCCGCCATCGCCGTGCCTTGCTGGCTCGTCCACCGCCGCCACCGCCGCACGCTGCCGACCTCACCGAGGTAGCCGCCGCTGCCGGTTTTTGCAAGAAAACCATTTGGTTTTTTAAACCCTAGATCGTTTTTTTCTAGATTGATTTTTTTGGTTTTTCTCGGTTTAGTTAAATCGCGGACGTTCGTCCGTACATTCGTTTTAACGAACGCTGTTCATCCGTTAGTTGCAGACAGCGAACGTTCATTTGTTAGCATGTTCGTCGGTTTTCTTTTTCCAGGGTTTTTCCACGATTATTTTTTATCACGATTTCTGCCCTAATCTTCGTTCTAGTTTATCTTTTCGCTCGTTTATCCGAATCAGGTGAAACACGCGCCTAGATCTTCGTCTCGAAGCCCTCTTTCCATTTAACCAACTTGAACAAGATTTTGGTACTCTAAAATTTGACTTTAGTCCAGATTAGTAATTGGATCTTGTTTCTTTCGTGGTTTGAGTTTCGTTGCTCCGTTTGATTTGAGTCTTTTTGCAAACCGGAGTTCTTCAGTTGAACTTTCTGGTTAGATCTTCTTATTTGAGTTTTCCCCGTGCATCTTTGCTTGATTGCTTATGTATGCTATTTTTTGTTTGTGATAGAACACCCGGAGTGCGAAGTGTGCTACTACGAGTCTCTAGGTTTTGCGGATCATTAGCAAGGCAAGTAACACTTTGACCATAGCCCTTTATCACCCAGTTTTTATGC
Source organism: Triticum aestivum (assembly GCF_018294505.1). Classification (NCBI taxonomy): domain Eukaryota; kingdom Viridiplantae; phylum Streptophyta; class Magnoliopsida; order Poales; family Poaceae; genus Triticum; species Triticum aestivum. The sequence goes on from NC_057797.1 coordinate 214,804,548, forward strand.
ATTAGTTTCAACCCTCACACATTGCATGAGTAGGACCTCTTAACATGTGAGTTTGGGAAGTAGATGATGAGGTAGAACCTATTACCTGTTTTATTATCCAACCTTTGGGAGTTACTTCTACGTTATGCTTATATTGCTATGCTATGCTCGTAGACGTGGATTGGGTTTGAGAGTATCCATGACAGATGTGAGTTGTTAATTAATGGTTCAACTTAAGGTGGCAACTTTAATACACATCTGGGTGGATTGCTTGTGGGCACCTAGAGAATCCAGTGTTGTCCAAGGATATCCCGGAGTACCTGTGTGATCATCCTACAGTCCACCACCCAGGCTCAAAGGGATCATAAGATTATTCATGCTAGAAACTTCCTTGTGCAGCCACAAGCCATTATGGGCTCTGGCATAGTTGAGTATGTTGTGTGACCTCTTTCAGTGGTGGGCTAGCAGATGTAGGGGAAAGTTTGTGTAATGGTCCACCCAGAGTAAAGAGTTAATGCTTTTGAAAGACTGTGTCTTGGTCATCCGTTTCTCAAACACCCTGTAGTGCGAGAAATCCAACGGAGGAGATCGAGTCTTGTGGGGAAAAGTGTGCAAACCTCTGCAGAGTGTATAAACTAATCATGGTTAGCCGTGTCCTCGGTTATGGACATCTTGAGTATCTGGTTCTTGAATTATTGATTTGATCTCATCACTCTAAATTAATTTGTTGGGATGTTAATGACTACTTTAATTGGGATTGAGTTGGAGGAACCTTCTCAATGTTGTTTCAACTACCATGATAGTTAAAATAAAATATAGTCCTTTGTTGTAGGAAAAAATTGGCTTTTCACAAAACAATATAACCATAGAGCCTCCACCAGCCATATATGCATGTAGTGATAGCATTTATCTGTTCATATTCTCTTGTGTTATTTTGCCAGTAGATTCCATGTGTTGACCCGTTTTCGGGCTGCAACGTATCATGTTGCAGACTTTACAAACAACGAGTAAGATGCTGTAGGTCATTTGTCATGCACTCAGCTATGCCATTGGAGTTGATGGACTGACTTTATCTTCCAAGCCTTCCGCTGTTATCGTAATTAGATGGCCTTAATCCATACTTCTTGTAATAAGTTCTCTTTTGAGACATTCGATGTAATAAGTGTGTGATTGCTACTCTGTTATAAATCCTTCGAAGTACTGTGTGTGTCAGCATTACCGATCGAGGGATGACACTAAAGCACAAAAACTTGATTGTTTGACGTCGGGTCGCTACATTGACATCCACTCCAAGTCCCCTGGATCATGTTTGTTCCAAAAATAACTCTCCCAAAGGTTTTATTCCATTTGGATTCCGTTTGATATTCCTTTTCTGTGAAACACTGAAATAGGCAAAAAAGAAGCAATTTGCACTGGGCCTTGAGTTAGTAGGTTAGTCCGAAAAATAATATAAAAGTGTATAAATAAGCCCATTAACATCCAAAACAGATAATATAATAGCACAGAACAATAAAAAATTATAGATACGTTGGAGACGTATCAAGCATCCCCAAGCTTAATTCCTGCTCGTCCTCGAGTAGGTAAATGATAAAAACAGAATTTTTGATGTGGAATGCTACCTAGCATAATTCTTGATGTAATTTTCTTTATTGTGGCATGAATGTTTAGATTCGAAAGATTCAAGACAAAAGTTTAATATTGACATAAAAATAATAATACTTCAAGCATACTAACTAAGCAATCATGTCTTCTCAAAATAACATGGCAAAAGAAAGTTCATCCCTACAAAATCATATAGTTTGGTCATGCTCCATTTTTGTCACACAAGAATGCTCTCATCTTGCACAACCCCAATGACAAGCCAAGCAATTGTTTCATACTTTAGCAATCTCAAACTTTTTCCAACTTTCACGCAATATATGAGCGTGAGCCATGGATATAGCACTATGGGTGGAATAGAATAATGATAGGGGGTTATGTGGAGAATACAAAAACGGAGAAAGTCTCACATTGACGCGGCTAATAAATGGGCTAGGGAGATGCCCATCAATTGATGTCAATGCAAGGAGTAGGGATTGCCATGCAACAGATGCACTAGAGCTATAAATATATGAAAGCTCAACAAAAGAAACTAAGTGGGTGTGCATCCAACTTGCTTGCTCACGAAGACCTAGGGCATTTGAGGAATCCCATTGTTGGAATATACAAGCCAAGTTCTATAGTGAAAAATTCCCACTAGTATATGAAAGTGACAAAACAAGAGACTCTCTATCATAAAGATGATGGTGCTACTTTGAAGCACAAGTGTGGAAAAAAGATAGTAGCATTGCCCCTTTTTATTTCTTTTCTTTTTTTCTTTTTTTGGGCATTTCTTTTTTATTTAGCCTTCCTTTTTTTATTTGGGACAATGCTCTATTAATGATGATCATCACACTTCTATTTATTTACAACTCAATGATTACAACTCAATACTAGAACAAAATATGACTATATGAATGCTTCCAATGGTGTACCGGGAGGGGCAATGAATCAAGAGTGACATGTATGATAAATTATGCATGGTGGCTTGTCCACAAATACGATGTCAACTACATGACCATGCAAAGCAACATGACAATGATGAAGCGTGTCATGAATGAAACGGTGGAAAGTTGCATGGCAATATATCTCGGAATGGCTATGGAAATGCCATAATAGGTAGGTATGGTGGCTGTTTTGAGGAAGATATAAGGAGGTTTATGTGTGATACAGCGTATCATATCATGGGGTTTGTATGCACCGGCGAAGTTTGCACCAACTCTCAAGGTGAGAAAGGGCAATGCACGATGCCGAAGAGGCTAGCAATGATGGAAGGGTGAGAGTGCGTATAATCCATGGACTCAACATTAGTCATAAAGAACTCATATAATTATTGCAAAAATCTACAAGTCATAAAAAACCAAGCACTACACGCATGCTCCTAGGGGGTAGATTGGTAGGAAAAGACCATCGCTCGTCCCCGACCGCCACTCATAAGGAAGACAATCAAAGAACACCTCATGTTTCAAATTTGTTACACAACGGTTACCATACGTGCATGCTACAGGACTTGCAAACTTCAACACAAGTATTTCTCAAATTCACAACTACTCAACTAACACGCTCTAATATCACCATCTTTATATCTCAAAACAATTATCAAGTATCAAACTTCTCATAGTATTCAATGCACTTTCTATGATAGTTTTTGTTATACCATCTTGGATGCCTATCATATTAGGACTAGTTTCATAACCAACGCAAATTACCATGCTGTTCTAAAGGACTCTCAAAATAATATAATGGAAGCATGAGAGATCAATAATTTCTATAAAATAAAACCACCACCGTGCTCTAAAAGATATAGTGAGGCACTAGAGCAAAATTATCTAGCTCAAAAGATATACGTGAAGCACATAGAGTATTCTAATAAATTTCAATTCATGTGTGTCTCTCCCAAAAGGTGTGTACAGCAAGGATGATTGTGGTAAACTAAAAATCAAAGGCTCAAATCATACAAGACTCTCCAAGCAAAACACATATCATGTGGTGAATAAAAATATAGCCTCAAGTAAAGTTACCGATAGAAGAAGACAAAAGTGGGGATGCCTTCCGGGGCATCCCCAAGCTTAGGCTTTTGATTTTCCTTGAATTTTACCTTGGGGTGCCTTGGGCATCCCCAATCTTAGGCTCTTGCCACTCCTTGTTCCATAATCCATCAACTTTACCCAAAACTTGAAAACTTCACAACACAAAACTTAAACAGAAAATCTCATGAGCTCCGTTAGTATAAGAAAACAAACCACCACTTAAGTTACTATAATGAACTCATTATTTATTTCTATTGGTGTTAAACCTACTCTATTCCAACTTCTCTATGGTTCATAACCTCCGATACTAGCCATAGATTCATCAAAATAAGCAAACAACACACGAAAAACAGAATCTATCAAAAACAGAACAGTCTGTAGTAATCTGTAGGTTTCGAATACTTATGTAACCCCAAAAATTCTAAAATAAAATTTTGGACGTGAGTAATTTATCTATTAATCATCTGCAAAACGAATCAACCTAATCTCACTCTCCAGTAAAAAATGGCAGCAAATCTCGTGAGCGCTAAAGTTTCTGTTTTTTACAGCAGGATCACAAAGACTTTCCTCAAGTCTTCCCAAAGGTTATACTTGGCACAAACACTAATTAAAAGCATAAAACCACATCTAAACAGAGGCTAGATGAATTATTTATTACTAAACATAACCAAAAAGCATGGAAAAAATAAAATTGGGTTGCCTCCCAACAAGCGCTATCGTTTAACGCCCCTAACTAGGCACAAAAGCAAGAATAGATCTAGGTGTTATCATCTTTGGTATGCCATTCTTCAATAGAACACTTATAACCCTTGGGAGTTTCCTTCTTTTTATTAATTATCAAAATCCTAGGCAAGAAATCAAGAAATTCATTTGTAGCAAAAGGTTCTTTAATGATATTGAAGAAGCTGGGGTGAACACTTATAGATTTGAGATCCGCAATTTCCTTACTAGAAGTTTCACCCTTATTTTTAGGAACATACATAAATTTGGCAACCTTGGTAGTAGGAGGATTTGGAGTATTTTTAAAAGATGAAAAGGCAGATCCTAATTAGTAATAATATCCTCAAGTTTACCAATCCTTGTGGAATCTAGATTTATTCTTTCGTTAACTGTAGGTTCTTTTTCTTTAAAAAAATTCAGAGTAGCTCCTACCTTAGATCCATATTGAGTGACTTGGTTGTGTATCTTTTTATCCAAATTTTCAATCAACTCCACATAGGCAACTTTATTTTCGATAATTTCAAGCCTTTGCATCACATGTTCCAAAGTTAAAATAGTTCCATTAACCAAGAGAGGTGGTGGGCCAAACAAATCTGTCATAGCATTATAAGAATCAAAAGTATGGCTACCCAAGAAATTCCCTCCGGTAATGGTATCAAGAATATATCTATTCCAAGGAGTGATGCCTACATAAAAATTGCGAAGAAGAACGGAAGTGGATAGCTTCCTAGAGGATCTATTCTGAGCATTGCAAATTCTATACCAAGCATCTTTTAAATTTTCTCCCTCCCTTTGTTTAAAATTGAGAACTTCATGCTCGGGAGTACTAGCAACGATAGGAGAATTAGCCATAACGACGCATGGCAACACAAGAAGCAAGCGAAAAAGAGGCAAACAAAAAGAGAGGGCGAATAAAACTGCAAGGGTGAAGTGGGGGAGAGGAAAACGAGAGGCAAATGGCAAATAATATAATGCGAGTTGTGATGGGTACTTGGTATGTCTTGACTTGATGTAGATCTCCTCGGCAACAGCGCCAGAAATCCTTCTTGCTACCTCTTGAGCACTGCATTGGTTTTCCCTTGAAGAGGAAAGGGTGATGCATTAAAGTAGCGTAAGTATTTCCCTCAGTTTTTGAGAACCAAGGTATCAATCCAGAAGGAGACTACACACAAGTCCCTTGTACCTACACAAACAAATAAGAACCTCGCAACCAACGCGATAAAGGGGTTTTCAATCCCTTCACTGTTACTTACGAGAGTGAGATCTGATAGAGATAATAATAATAAGATAAATATTTTTGGTATTTTTATGATATAGATTGGAAAATAAAGATTGCAAAATAAATGGTAATGGCTAGTTGACGGGAGATTAATATAATGGATAATAGACCCGGGGGCCATAGGTTTCACTAGTGGCTTCTCTCAAGATAGCATAAGTATTACGGTGGGTGAACAAATTACTGTTGAGCAATTGATAGAAAAGTGCATAATTATGAGAATATCTAGGCATGATCATGTATATAGGCATCACGTCCACGACAAGTAGACCGAAACGATTCTGCATCTACTACTATTACTCCACACATCAACCACTACCCAGCATGCATCTAGAGTATTAAGTTCATAAGAACAGAGCAATGCATTAGGCAAGATGACATGATGTAGAGGGATGAACTCAAGCAATATGATATAAACCCCATCTTTTTATCCTCGATGGCAACAATACAATGCATGCCTTGCTTCCCCTACTGTCACTGGGGAAGGACACCGCAAGATTGAACCCAAAGCTAAGCACTTCTCCCATTGCAAGAAAGATCAATCTAGTAGGCCAAACCAAACTGATAATTCGAAGAGACTTGCAAAGATAACCAATCATACATTAAAGGTTTCAGAGAAGGATCAAATATTTTTCATAGATAAACTTGCTCATAAACCCACAATTCATCGGATCTCGACAAACACACCGCAAAAAGATTTACATCAAATAGATCTCCAAGAAGATCGAGGAGAACATTGTATTGAGATCCAAAGAGAGAGAAGAAGCCATCTAGATAATAACTATGGATCCGAAGGTCTGAAGTAAACTACTCACACATCATCGAAGAGGCTATGGTGTTGATGTAGAAGCCCTACGTGATCGATTCCCCCTCCGGCGGAGCTCCGGAAAAGGCCCCAAGATGGGATCTCTTGGGTACAGAAGGTTGCGGTGGTGGAAATAGGGTTTCGTGGTGCTCCTGGATGTTTTCGGGGTATATGGATATATATATATAGGAGGAAGAAGTACGTCGAAAGAGCCACGAGGGGCCCATGAGGGTGGAGGGCGCACCCAGGGGGTAGGCGCGCCCCCCTGCCTAGTGGCCTCCTCATTGATTTCTTGATGTCCACTCCAAGTCCCCTAGATCACGTTTGTTCCAAAAATAACTCTCCCGAAGGTTTTATTCCATTTGGATCCCGTTTGATATTCCTTTTCTGTGAAACGCTGAAATAGGCAAAAAAACAACAATTTGCACTGGGCCTTGGGTTAGTAGGTTAGTCCCAAAAATAATATAAAAGTGTATAAATAAGCCCATTAACATCCAAAACAGACAATATAATAGCATGGAACAATCAAAAATTATAGATATGTTGGAGACGTATCACTTAGCAGACGGTTTATCTATGCCACACCGCTGAGCTGGCGGTGCTGCTATGACGGACTGCTGGGCTATAGGAGCAGAGGCATCTGACTGCTGACCATGCGTTGAAGCTATGTCGGGTTTCTGCGCAGGTGGTACCAACTTTTCGGTGTGCTGAGGAGGCTGTGCCAATGTGTTGGTTTGCTGAGCAGGAAGTGCTGACGCATTGGTATGCTGATCATGCGCCTGCGGACCAACGGACTGATGAGCAGTCGGTTCTGGACCTACAGACTGCTTAGCAGGCGGTTCCAAAGCATCAGACTGCTTAGCAGTCTGTTCCACCAGGTTGGTCTGCTGAGCATGTGCTGCAGTTGGGTCTCCCCCTGTTGCTTCAGCGGCCGGCATCTAAACCGGTGGTGCGTCATCAATTCTTGTAGACCTTGCCACTAGCTGCTTTGGGGCGGAGGATGACATAGCCTGTACGCCACAAAGTTGGGCCGGCTGATCACAGGTTGATGCATCAGCCCGCGAGAGCTGCTGTGCCAAGGAGAGCGTCACCGGTTTTGGGGAGACAGTGCTTGCTCTTGGCGGGGCTTCAGGAATCTCATCGATGAACTCTATTTCCTTTCGTGGCCACTGGATGTGATGTAACGTTGTTTCTCCCAAGGTCCTTTTCTCATTGAAGTCTCCTAGGAAATTCTTCAGGGCAAATTCATTGAATCCAGGCTTTACTTCAGTCACGTAGCACTTCACACAACCCGGCTTCAATGGCACATTGTCCAAGAAGAGGCCATCTTCCAAGAAGGGTGGGCAAAACCAAGCTGTTGCACATTTTAATGTACCTTCATAATGTGTAAGCACGCCCTTCAGTCTGTCTTTCATTCCAGATAGATCAGATATAGCATCATCACGAGCAGCTGCAATCTCAGTGTCACTAGGGTCAGCTGATGCACCGCTACTCTTGTGCAGTGTTGTCGCGCAATAAGCAGCAGCATCCATGCCCGCCTCCCCTCCCATCTGCTGGCTATCTGTCAGTGTTAGAGTCTTCTGCATTATCATTGACTCCTCAACATCCTTTCGAACAGATGGATAAGTCTCCTTATTCAACTTTTCAAACAATGCATTCTGCTTCATTTCACTCCTCGCTTTTTTCATGTTGATCATCTCTTCTTTGCTGAGTGTGAAAGCCCTCTTGTGTAGGACATTAACACCTATACCCCTTGCACGTCCAGGGGGCTCTTTTGTCTCCAAAGCAATGGACAGAATGTCACATGGCCCTGAGTTCCTGTAGAACCTTCCAGGGATCTTGGAAGCCTCTACCATCACTTCATAGAGTTTGGCATCAAGTGCATTTTCAAAGTAATAAGTTCCGTCATCATGCCTCTTTGCACGTGACCGCAAGTAGTCTCTGGCGCGTTCACCCCTGATTTCACTAAAGGTCGGATTCCCACCCGCCGCTACTGCTTCTTTATCCTCCTGTTCCCATATCAGTTTCATGCTGTAGTATCCTGCCACACCCATACGGTGGGGGTGTATGTTCTTCTTCTGAAGTTTGGATTGCTTGAAACTCTTCTCAGCAAACTCTGGAGTTTCCCTAACCCTTTTGAATTCTGCCCAGTCTGCCTTTGTAATTTGGGGGTATGCGGGGATTGGGTCCTTGCCTTCACTCAAGTACTTCTAGTACAACACGTGCTTCCAATTTCTCCAAGCATCCCTAGCCTTCTTCAGTGCAGCGTGTTCCACCTGCACTCTCCACTGCTCTGGAACGTTGAAGTGATCCATGATTTCCCGGACTATCCTTCGCCGTGTTTCTGTGTCAGCCTTCCGAAACCCTGGCAGATTAATGTTGAGCCTTGCCCTGCCAACAAATCTACACACACTCCTGAACCTCATGTGTGCTTTATCTGGTTTAGTTGGAGCCCAGGACTTTAAATCAATCTCGGTAACTTCATATACACCTTTAGGCTAGTGTGTGGGCTTCCTTGGAGCGTTCCTCCGTGTCCTGACCGGAAGGGTAATTGTTGCAGCTCTATCCCGTTCAAGACTACTTGATCCCTCACAATCTACTGAAGACCTGGGGTTGTCCGAATCAGATGAAGATACATGGCCACAATGAGTGTTGTCGCTTCTACTCGGCATCTATAGAGAACACATGTGAAACTCAAGAAAGGAGGATAAGCATAAAACTAACAACTTGGTATCAAGCTTTCTAAACATGCCATGCAATAATTTAGAAAATGTACGACTAATTTTTTAAGTTTGTGTGACTCGGGTGCCCGTGATCTGTAAATAGGCAGTAACTTATCGGAACAAATACAGCTTATATGTAGTAAGGAAGGTAGATAATGAACATATATACGCTCTCTGTTATTTTATAGCCAATTTGGGGACATACGGAAGGAAATTGGAAGAGGGGTTGTGAGGAAATATGCCTCACCGCGATGGAGAGCAGTAACTAACATGCTTCTTAATGCAAACCCGGCCGGGCCACAGGAGAGGCGAGGGTTAATGCATCGATATGCTTGAGGGTGGCTGGCGAGAAAACGAAGACGGCGAGTGATACGTCTCCGCCGTATCTACTTTTCCAAACACGTTTGCCCTTGTTTTGGACTCAAACTTGTATGATTTGAATGGAACTAACCCGGCCTGATGCTGTTTTCAGCAGAATTGCCATGATGTTGTTTTATGTGCAGAAAACAAAATTTCTCGGAATGACCTGAAACTCCACGGAATATCTTACAATAAATAATAAAAAATCCTTGCCAAAGATGAAGACCAGGAGGCCCACACCCTTGCCACGAGGGTGGGGGGTGCCCCCCTAGGGCGCGCCCCCTACCTCGTGGGCCCCCTGGAGACCTCCCGACTTCAACTCTAACTCTATATAACTGCTTTCGGGGAGAGAAAAATAGGAGAGAAGAAATCATCGCGTTTTACAATACGGAGCCGCCGCCAAGCCCTAAAACCTCTCGGGAGGGCTGATCTGGAGTCCGTTCGGGGCTCCGGTGAGGGGGATTCATCGCCGTCGTCATCATCAACCATCCTCCATCACCAATTTCATGATGCTCACCGCCGTGCATGAGTAATTCCATTGTAGGCTTGCTGGACGATGATGGGTTGGATGAGATTTATCATGTAATCGAGTTAGTTTTGTTAGGGTTTGATCCCTAGTATCCACTATGTTCTGGGATTTATGTTGCTATGACTTTGCTATGCTTAATGCTTGTCACTAGGGCCCGAGTGCCATGATTTCAGATCTGAACCTATTATGTTTTCATCAATATATGAGAGTTCTTGATCCTATCTTTCAAGTCTATAGTCACCTATTATGTGTTATGATCCATTAACCTGAAGTGACAATAATCGGGATACTTACCGGTGATGACCGTAGTTTGAGGAGTTCATGTATTCACTATGTGCTAATGCTTTGTTCTGGTTCTCTATTAAAAGGAGGCCTTAATATACCTTAGTTTCCATTAGGACCCCGCTGCCACGGGAGGGTAGGACAAAAGATGTCATGCAAGTTCTTTTCCATAAGCATGTATGACTATATTCTTTTCCATAAGCTAGTTCTGTGTCACCCTATGTTATGACTGTTACATGATGAACCGCATCCGGCATAATTATCCATCATTGATCCAATACCTACGAGCTTTCCATATACTGGTTTACGCTTATTTACTTTCCCGTTGCTATTGTTACAATCACTACAAAATACCAAAAATATTACTTTGCTTTCGTTACTCTTTTGTTACCGTTACCATCACTATCATATTACTTTGCTACTAAACACTTTGCTGCAGATACTAAGTTTCCAGGTGTGGTTGAATTAACAACTCAGCTGCTAATACTTGAGAATATTCTTTGGCTCCCCTTGTGTTGAATCAATAAATTTGGGTTGAATACTCTACCCTCGAAAGCTGTTGCGATCCCCTATACTTGTGGGTTATCAAGACTAATTTCTGGTGCCGTTGTCGGGGAGCATAGCTCTATTCTTTGAGTCACTTGGGATTTATATCTGCTGGACACTATGAAGAATTTGAAAGAAGCTAAGACAACAATTTATCCCTCAACTACGAGGGGAGGTAAGGAACTGCCATCTAGCTCTGCACTTGATTCACCTTCTGTTTTGAGTAAGCTTGCGACACCCAGACCTGCTGCTGCTATTCGTTCTGATATGTCGCATGTTATTGATGATGCTACTTCTGCTATACATGATACTTATGATGAAACTACTTCTATGCTTGATACTACTATGTGAGTTAGTGATTTTCTCGAGGAACGACTTGCTAGGGCTAGAGATATTGAAAATATTGAATCTGATCATGAGGATGAAAGTGATGATGAAGAATCACTTGTTATTCCTGAGGTTATTTATTTGATTAAGAAGCTTCTTTAGCTATTTTAGCTTGCAAAGATAGATATGAACTCAAAAGGTTATTAGCTAAATGGAATAAGAAATCTCTAAATGCTAGGATGAGACATGATCCTGCTTTTGCTACTTCACCTGTCTGTGTTACTGATAAGGATTATGAATTCTCTGTCGATCCTGATATAATTACTTTGGTTGAATCTGATCCTTTTCATGGCTATGAATCTGAAATAGTTGTGGCACATCTTACTAAATATCATAGCCACCCTGTTCACAAATGATGAGAGATCTCGCTACTTTTATATCCTTAAAATATTTCCGTTCTCATTAAAGGGTGATGCTAAGATATGGTTTAGTTCTCTTGATCCTGGTTGTGTGCGTAGTCCCCAGGATATGATCTACTACTTCTCTGCTAAATATTTCCCTGCTCATAAGAAACAAGTTGCTTTAAAGGAAATATACAACTTTGTGCAAATTAAAGAAGAGAGTCTCCCACAAGCTTGGGGGAGGCTTCTCAAGTTACTTAATGCTTTGCCTGATCATCCTCTTCAGAAAAATGAAATACTTGATATCTTTTACAATGGACTAACCGATGCTTCCAAAGATTACCTGGATAGTTGTGCTGGTTCTCTTTTCAGGGAAAGAACACCGGATGAAGCTGAAATCTTATTGAATAATATGTTGACAAATGAAATAATTGGGCACCTCCTCAGCCAGCACCTGCTCCAATTAATTATCCTATTCCTAAACCAACTCCGAAGAAGAGAGGTGTTCTATTTCTTAGTCTCGAAGATATGCAAGAGGCAAAGAAATCTATGAAAGAAAAAGGTATTAAAGCTGAAGATGTTAAGAATTTACCCCCTATTGAAGAAATACATGGTCTTAATTTACCGCCCACCGAAGAAACATATGATCTTGATCCTTTATTTATTGAAGAACCTCCAGACCCTGGTAACCCAACACAGGTAGTAAAGGTAAATTCTCTCTATAGATATGATAAAGATGTAATCCTATTTACTAAAATTGCTAGCCCATGCTTAGATGAGTTTGATAAATTTATGGCTGAGCAAGAAGACTTTAATGCTTATTTTGGTAGACAATTAAAATACAATTCAAATATGCTTGGACACTTGGGTGATTATATGGCTAATGTCAAAGGTGAACTTAAACTCATTAGTAAACACGCTTCTATTGTTACCACTCAAGTAGAACAAATACTTAAAGCTCAAAAGGAATTGCTCAATGAGATGAATAGTAAGCAAAATGATTATGCTGTTAAAGTGGCTACTAGAACTGGTAGAATGACTCGGGAACCTTTGTATCCTGAAGGCCACCCTAAGAGAATTGAGCAAGATTCCCAGAGAAATAAAATTAATGCACCTAGTTCTTCTAAAAAGAAGAAAAAGAAAAATGATAGAACTGTGCAAACTTCTAGTGAACCTATTGTTGAGCCACATGATAATCCAAATGATATCTCTATGTCTGATGCTGAAACACAATATGGCAATGAACATGAACCTAATGAAAATGTTAATGATGATGTTCATAATGATGCTCAACCTAGTAATGATAATGATGTAGAAATTGAACCTGCCGTTGATCTTGATAACCCACAATCAAAGAATCAATGTTATGATAAGAAAGACTTTGTTGCTAGGAAACATAGTGAAGAAAGAGAGCCTTGGGTTCAGAAACCCATGCCTTTTCCTCCCAAACCATCCAAGAAAAAGGATGATGAGGATTTTGAGCGCTTTGCTGAAATGATTAGACCTATCTTTTTGCGTATGCGATTGACTGATATGCTCAAAACCAATCCTTATGCTAAGTACATGAAAGATATTATTACAAATAAAAGAAAGATACTGGAAGCTGAAATTTCCACCATGCTTGCTAATTATACTTTTAAGGGTGGAATACCAAAGAAACTTGGAGATCCAGGAGTACCTACTATATCATGCTCCATTAAAAGAAACTATGTTAAAACTGCTTTATGTGATCTTGGAGCCGGTGTTAGTGTTATGCCTCTCTCTTTATATTGTAGACTTGATTTGAATAAGTTGACATATACTGAAATATCTTTGCAAATGGCTGATAAACCAACTGCTATAGATGTCGGTATTTGTGAGGATGTTCCTACTGTGGTTGCAAACGTTACTATTTTAATGGACTTTGTTATTCTTGATATTCCCCAGGACGATAGTATGTCTATTATTCTTGGAAGACCTTTTCTTAATACCGCAGGGGCTGTTATTGATTGCAACAAAGGCAATGTCACTTTTCATGTTAATGGTAATGAGCATACGATACACTTTCTGAGGAAACAACCTCAAGTTCATCGTATCAATTCTATCGGAAAAATTCCATCGATTATATTTGGAGGTTTTGAATTTCCTCTTCCTACTATCAAGAAGAAATATGATATACTTATTATTGGGGATGTGCATATCCCCGTTGAGGTAACCTAGTGTTATTTGAAATTTCTCCAGATTCATGTTAATCGGAATGAGTTTGTTAACAAGACTTGATCAACCTTGTTAGTGGATTCCTTTTGATGAGCATGAGATGGATGAAACTAGAAGCACAACCTTCTGTACCCCACTTTCTGTTATTTAGTTGAAATAAAGTGAAAATAAATACTTTTATGTCTGTTATCTGATTATCCATGCAATATAAAAATACCTCGAAAATAAAAGTTCTCCAAATGCCCTGAAAATTAAATATGATTTTTTCTAGAATATTTGAGGATTTATGGAACAAAGTACACACCAGGGGGGCCAACCACCTTGCCACGAGGGTGGAGGTCGCGCCCCCTGCCTCGTGAGCCCACGGTGGCCCTCCTCCACATATTCCTGCACCCATCCTCTTCTTCTTCCTCCCACAAACACGAAAAACCAACTCAAGCACGAGTTCCAGCCCTCTTTGCTGACATTTTCGATCACCTTGCTCAAAGCACCTCTCACAAAACTGCTTGGGGAGATTGTTCCTTGGTATGTGACTCCTCCATTGGTCCAATTAGTTTTTGTTCTAGTGCTTTATTCATTGCAAATTTGTGTTGCTTAGGTGACCCTGTTCTTGAGCTTGCATGTCAAATTTATATGGTGAGAAGTAGTTTTGATGCATGATATAGGCCCTAGGCACTTATAGGAGTAGTTGCTATCAATATTATTGAGTTTGGTTTACTTTTATTTTGAAGTTACTAAAAATTTCAGAATTTTTCAGAAAAAGATGAGGAGATTATTGAGGGGCTCATAGAGCCAAAGCTCGAAGGAAAAGGCACCGAAGCCTAAGTATAATTTGCCGCGCACCGCAGAGGTTCGGGCGTGTGAATGGCCTTCCAAGGATTTCTTGAGAGCAGCCGGGATTTATGAAGATTTTCATGAATTGGATCATAATGCAGGCCTCACCACTTTCCTCCACGACCAATACGATTAGTATCTCTTACTCACAAATACCTTTGTGCAAAACTTTCATTTTCATTCTAGGAACTCACCACCTACGGTGGAGTTTCATTTATATGATGAGCATAAGGAGATGTCACTTTATGATTTCTGTCGGATTTGTTTAATCCCTTTTGGGGGCAAGACAGAAGAACCACATCATGATGATGTGGAGGGGTTTATTGATACTATCACTGTAGGAGAAACTAGAAAGGTTTCCGATGCACGAATCACTAGCATACATTTTCCTGTTTTACGTTACTTTGCATTATTTGCTAGTCGTTGCTTAATTGGATGCGGCAACTGTGGAAACCTTAGTATCCCTGATATAATTATTCTGCTCCACGGTTTATACAGTGATAAGACTTTTAGTATGGGCGGAATTATTGCTAAACGGTTAAGTCTGAACCGTACAAAGGGCCCCATCTTTGGAGGCATCTATGCTACACGCCTAGCTGCATATTTTAACATACCTATTAGGCATGCTGAGAAGGAAGAAAAAGTGCTGCCTCGTGTTTATCTATATTATAGAAGTATGGTGGCACATGATTTTATTATTAAGAATAGGACAGGAGAGCTTAAATATCAATTGTTCTTTAATAAACATCATCCTGAGACTATTACCTTGCCTGCTCCTTCTTTGTTTGATTTGACTGTAGGCAAGTACCATGTTCCGTTGACGGCTATCCACGCCTACCGGAACCCTACACCAGCCGAGGAAACAGAACCAGAACCACAATTTGATCCTTCATGACAGTCTAACTATCAGTCGGATCCGGACATGATTGCCAGCCAGTGGAAATCGGAGCCTTCTTCTTCCTCATCGCAGTACGACCCCAACTATTATTATGGACATCAACCAGGCCAGCCGTGGCCATAGACCAACTTAGGCCAAAAGCCTAAGCTTGGGGGAGTATGTATTTCTCACCGACATTACATTTATGTTCACACACACTCATTGCTAGATGTCGGTGCTCATACTTTTTCATTGTATCATCCATGCTAGTTTATTTCCTTCTATGCTTTCTTCTTGTGTGTTTAATAAACCTTAAGAAAAAAACCAAAAAAATTTGTTGTAGCTTTTAATTAATTTACTTTCCATGCTTGTAGTAGTAATTAAAAAGAAAACCCAAAAATATTTCCCGTTCTTCTTTTGCTTGTTGGGAGCTTTCCCGTGTAAATAGTTTTATTTCTTTTCTTTTCTCTGGGGTCAGTAGGAGAAGACCATGATTAAATTGTTGAAGTGGCTCCTATATGCTTTATTGTTGATTTAACCAAGAGCCCATATTACCTTGTCTTCTCCTGTTTATTGAATGCTCACAGATTCCAGCTTAGTCCAATGCACGTGCACTCTTATTATTATTTACATCGTTCGGTCGTGCAAGTGAAAGGCAATTATGATGATATATGATGGACTGACTGAGATGAGAAAAGTTGGTACAAACTCGACCTCTTTTGTTTTTGTAAATATGATGAGTTCATCGTTCTTGATTCAGCTTGTTATGAATAAACATGTTTGCAATGACAATTAGAGATCACAGTTTCTTGTGCCATGCTTGATTAGCTATGAGTTATAATGGTTTACCTTGCGTGCCAACATGCTATTAAAATGGTTATGATGTGGTATGATAGGGTGGTATCCTCCTCTGAATGATTTAAGTGACTTGACTTGGCACATGTTCACGCATGTAGTTGAAATAAATCAACATAGCCTTCACGATATTTATGTTCATGGTGGATTATATCCTACTCATGCTTGCATCCAATGTTTATTAATTTTAATGCATGTACATGGCTGTTGTCGCTCTCTACTTGGTCGCTTCCCAGTCTTTTGCTAGCCTTCACTTGTACTAAGCGGGAGTACTGCTTGTGCATCCAATCCCTTAAACCCCAAAGTTATTCTAGATGAGTCCACTATACATTCCTATATGCGGTATCTACCTGCCGTTCCAAGTAAATTTGTATGTTCCAAACTCTAAACCTTCAAATAAATATCCTGTTTTGTATGCTCGAATAGCTCATGTATCAACTAGGGCTGTCCGTATCTTCCATGTTAGGCGGGTTATTCTCAAGAGGAGTGGACTCCGCCCTCAACACGAGATAAATGGTTGGTCACCGGGATGCCCAGTCCCATGCTTTATGCAAACTAAATCAAAAATAATTGTAAACAAAACTCCCCCTGGGACCTGATGTATGTTGGAGGCACTCGTTGTTTCGAGCAAGCCATGGATTGATGCTTGTTGGTGGAGGGGAGTATAAACTTTACCATTCTGTTTGGGAACCGCCTATAATGTGTGTAGCATGGAAGATATCACCATCTCTTGGTTGTTATGTTGACAATGAAAGTATACCGCTCAAAATATTATTCACCTCTATTTCAAAACTGTCGTGGTTTTATCACGACATATGTCCTAGAGAAAGGACTTAGTCGTGGAGCCATCGCGACGGGTTAGCTTGAAGGGGTTAAAGCGGACACAAGGACGCAAGAGAGTTTATACTAGTTCGGCCCCTTCGATGAAGGTAAAAGCCTACGTCTAGTTGTGATGGAATTAATGGGGGTTTCGATGACTAGGGAGCAAACAAGCTTCGGCTATGTCTCGAGTTGTTGTCTGTTGTCCTTGAACCGTCGTCGGGTCGTCCCCTTATATACATGGGTGACGCCCGTCGGTTTACAGAGTCCCAACACCGGATCATAGATGTGTCCGGTTTGGTCTCTACTTATTCCTAACTTACAATACAAGTTACATATTGACGGCGGTTTACGGCTACAGGCTCTCAACCGATTATGGGTCTTGAGCCCTCATCTACCTTCATGGGCTTTAACATACTTAACTACTGATGAAGTTAATACGGCCCAGATAGGCCGGTTTACGCCCGGTAGTAATATCCCCAACATTAGGCCCCAGATTGATTTGAACAGGTTCATGTCAATCCTTAGCAAGAACTTCATCTTCAACATCTTCTTGTAGTTTGGTGAACTGCCGTGATATCATCTTCTCTGATTGCTGTAAACCGGCGTGACGTCATCTGTCATAAAGAAACTATCCATGATACCTTCTTGTTTAATAGATCTACGATAATCGAGGCGACAACTCTGTTTCCAAACTTGCGGCCCCTTGATTTTTGCGCCTGACCCATGTCCCTTGCTTTATAAATAGGACCGAAGGGTCATTTCTTTTTCCCCTTCGTGCCCTTCTGCTTCATCTTCCTCGCGTCGCCCAGCTTCGGAGCTCCGCCGCCGCCGTCGACCTCTGCACCAACTTTGGCCGCTGCATCACCCTGAGCGTACCAGAGCACCGCGGCAACCTTCCGCTTCTTCCTCAGCTCCAGTAAGTCTTCTATCCTTTTCATCATAGATTTGTTCTAGGGTTTCCATGTTCTGCAGCGTTCATCGCTTGCTTCTTGTTCATATGATAGATCCTTAGACGAGTCTATGAATCTTTGCTCTGTGTAGCAGTAGTTTTTATCCTCCGTTTTCACTTTCGCATTATTAAAACCATAGATCTTATCCGTACCTTCGCTCATTGATTCGGCACTGCTCCTTTTGGGCCTTGAATATTTATCTCCTATATGAACATGTTTCTAGATCCAAAGCTGTAGTATAATCTTGTGAAATCTATTTTTGTGTACTTACTCATCTGCAGTCTTGACTGTTCAATGTTTAGACCAGGTGGTTTAACTTTGTAGAAAAAATTGACAAACCGGTATATACCATTAGTCCCCTTGTTGAACCGCCAAATGTTGGTTGCTTCATGAAACTCTGGTTCAGATAGTTCTGTCTCCGGTTTAACAGTGCCCATACTAACGTACCTTGATCAAATGCATTTTTGAACCGGGATCTTCTACCTTGTAGATTCCATCATGGCCAAGCAAGTATATGAGTGCAATTGGGTTCCTTCTCGTGTCACAGAGGATCAACTGGACGATTTAGTCCTGATTGGCGCTTTAGGCAGCAAAGATACCATCCATTGGAGGGCTCCTGGCAAAGAATGCCCTCCCACACCTCGAGAAGGAGAGGTTGTTGTTTACGTAGATAACTTAGCCCGGGGCTTTAAGCCGCCCGGTTCTAAATTTTATCGGGATGTTTTAGCTGATTTCCAACTCCATCCGCAAGACACTGGCCCCAACTCTGTTACAAATATGTGCCACCTCCAAGTGCTCTGTGAGGTGTTCTTTCAAGAGGAGCCCACAGTGGAATTGTTTAGAGATATTTTCCATCTAAACCGCCGTACTGAGTTTACTGATGGCTCTAATACAGAGTTGGGTGGCATGGCGATTCAAAAAAGGAAAGAGGTCACATACCCTCACGCCAAGCTGCACAGTCACCCCAAGGAGTGGAATCAGACATGGTTCTACTGCAAAGACACCTCCCCTGCCGGTGAGAATCCCTTGCCTGGCTTTCGTCCGGAGCGGCTCAGCAATACACACCCTTTTCCTCAAAGATTGACTGCCCAGGAGAGAAGCAAATATGCTCCCCAGCTGTCAAAGCTCAGAGCCTTTATGGCCAACGGTTTAACAGGGGTTGATCTTGCTCGCTGTTGGATATCATGGAGCATACTGCCCCTTAGTCAGCGCTCCAGTTTGATGTGCGAGTATTCTGACAGTGTTGATGACCCACTGCGACATTCAAAACTCCAGCTCTCCGGTGAAGAAATCACAGAGGCTGTGCATAAGATACTGAATGAACCAGAACACGTCTGCGCTAGAACCGGCCTACTTCCCTTCTGTGCCACCAACAAACCGCCAGCGGTAAGACTTTGATTTTTCTCTTTGCTGAATCTATTATTGATATGTCTGGTCATTGTTTTTAATATCAGTGTCTGCATAATCAGGGCGATGATCCGTTTTGGAGCAAAAAACTGCCGTAGGAGAAACCAGAAAAACCAGACAAACCGGAAAGAGCAACCCGGCAAAAGACTAAAGCTGTGAAGAAGGCTGCCCACAGGAAAAGAACCACTGCATCTTCTAATCCGGCCCCTGATGATGAGGTGGATAATCCGGACTTTGAGGTAGAGCTTGACTCACTTGGTTTATTTTTCATGTGTCTTATTGATGATGATATTTGTCAGGATGATGCCGAAGCCAGCCACGCGGATGTTGCAGAGGTAATTATTCTCTCTTCCGATTTAGAAACTTTGCCTTCACAAAAAATCCGTCAGGCAAACCGAAAAGTTAAATTTTCTCATCCTCTTGCTTATTTGGATCCTAAACTTCTTATGAAGACCCAACAACACGAAGCTCGCCGCACCACCCGGCACAGCAGCCAGGTAGTTACCTCCGCCGGTTTACCGAACAGTCCGGTTCGGAAACGCCATTCCGAGGTCTCTAATTTGCTTGTCAGTGCTTGCCCTAAAGAGGGCTGCTTTCGTCAACCTCTTAATCCGTCTGACTCCGATTACCAGGTTACTTCCCACTCATCTTATGGCGAGTCATCGGCTACTTAGCTCCCACCGCTCAAAACAGTGCTTGGGTAAGCTATACTTATTGTGATGTTTGCAGTACATTGCCTTAGAACATATGATGTATTTGATTTTGTTATTCTTCTCAGGGCCAAACCTAGGCCAAGCAAGAAGGCCCGCCTGGACAAAGTGGCCGAAGAAGATGTCATTCTTGAACCAGGCAAGACACCCAATCTTGAAGCGGCTATTCCTGAGGATATACCCAACGATCCACCGTAGCAGGACGATGATCTTATTGCTGATGAGAGACCTACTGACGCCTTAGGTCCTGTCAATCAGCCCATAGGTTCCATCCGGATTGAAAGTTCCACCGATCCAGCAAAACCTACTAACAAGCCAACAGCCCCAGTGCAAACCGGCGGTACCCAGGATGATGAGGTTGTCATTACTGGCACTGGCCATACTGAGCCAAGCAATCCTGTCGCTTTATCCAAACATTCTGCCAAGGAAGAATTTGCTGCCTTTGGCAAAGGCAAGTGGAACACTGATCTGACGACTTATGCTGCTCTGAATGCCCAAGATATCCATTCCGGCTATCTGAACCGGTTGTATACCAGTCGCGACTATGAAGCCGGTCTGGTTAATATGATGAAAGAGAAATATGAGGTAACTTCCGTATGCTCCTTCCTGCTTGTATGCTTCCATTCTTGCTGACTCTCCTAGCCCCCAAGGGCCGGTTTGTTATATTCTTTCAAACCGGGACTTACCAATATAAATCTTGATGCTTTGAAGTTTGCTGATGTAGCCCCCAAGGGCCGGTTCAACTTAACGTAGTTAAACCGGTACTTTAAGTAATTGAAATTGCCGCATCAGAATATATACGAGCAAATAGCCATTAGCCCCCAAGTGCCAAGTTGAATACTTGTATTGATCTTGGGACTTTGTAAGCAATTGAAAGATGAAGACCGAATATGCATTAGCCCCCAAGTGCTAAGTGCATAACTTGTTATGTGATTGGTACTTGAATCCTTATACCGATTTGTTGAAGCATATATCTGTATGCATGCAAGCGGAGCTGAAGACGAAAGAAAATCAAGTCACCGATCTCCAAGAAAACCTGAAAACCCAACAAGCTAAAACCTCCAAAGCAAAAGAGGAATTGGCCAGCGCTTTAAGCACCATGGAACAACTTAAGGAGAGCTTCAAGAAGAAGCGGGCGGATTGGGCCACTGAAAAGTCCGCGTTGATCAAACGAGCAGAGGATGCCAAGGCTGCACTAAAACCAGTGGCGGATGAACTGACCAGCATAAAGCAGCACGTGCATGCCATGACTACTGCTATCTTTGGTAAGCCAGTTTGCCTTCTGAATTTGCTCTGCCTTCTAACAGAGTCGCCGGTTTATTAACCCTTTATGGTATTTCAGGGACACGCATTGATCACTTGGGGTCAGATGTGCGGAAGAAACTAAAAGCCGCCTATACATTGGTTGAACAATTGTATACTGGTGCCCAGCGGATCATCTGTACCGCATCTCATAACAAACCGGCGCCCACTTTGATTCAAGATACTCTGATGAAACTGTCGGTGCTTCCTGCCCGGGTTGAAGAGCTGAAGAAATCTGCTGCTCGAACCGGTGCAATCAATGCCTTAATCCGGGCAAATGCCTGGGTGCCGGATTTTGATCCTATTGAAGCGGCTCAGGGCTATCCCAGCTTGAAGGAAGATGGGTCAGAATTTGGCGAAGCGGATCTGCGAGCAATAAACCGGGAGGTACGTCTGCTAGCTTGTGAACTGGCTGAGGAAGCAGACTTGTCTCATTATCAAGCCCAATATGACGGTCAGAACAAGCGAATAGCTGCACCAATCCATGAATCGAAAAATCTGATCCCTCCAATCCGTAAGCATACTTACGCTCCCGATATTGACCCGTCATTGCTGATCCATGATGAAGTTGTTTTTCAAGCATTAATGGGAATCGACTGGACAACTGTGGATTTCCAGCCACTGGGTAGAGAAACGGAAGCTGAAGCGGCGCAGGATGACCCACAACCATCAGGCCAGGCTGGTGGCCAAGCTTGAACCGGAAGCCGGTTTTAAAACTGCCTCTCCTTTGTGAAAAACAATTATATTATTATGGGCACCATGTTGCCTTGTAATAGGCTAGCTGATACCTTTGATGTTGATATGCCTTCGTGCATAACTTGTTCTTCCTGTGGTAATGAACTTTCCAAACCACTTTCTGAAATGAGAAATTCATCAAGTGCCACCGCGGTTGTACCGTCAGGCGGAATATGACAAACTTGTGTACCTTGAATTGTTGACAGGAGCAATTGGTAGCCCCCAAGGGCCGGCTCATTATAATACGATGAGTCGGGTCTTCAATAAGACTAGTAAAAATGACTTTGCATTGGCCCCCAAGTGTCATGGTGCATGCTTGCAGCGACATGAGACTTGCATGTAATTTCAATTTGAATAATGTAGCCCCAAGTGCCGGGTTGTAAGCCTGCAGCGACTCGGGACTATTCCTTCAATTGTAGAATAAATCATATCCTTTGATAAAAGAGTAGACATTGCACTATAGCAACTTTGAAAACCTTAATAATAAAAATCCAGCCATGTTGGCTATTCAAGATAATATAATCCGGTATGAAAACCTTATTCATTCAACACCATAATGAAATTTCAGCCAAGTTTGGCTATTTGAATAATATAACCCAATGATTTATAAGCGCATGATTCCAATGGCGCAATCCAAATATATACTGGCGACTTGTTGTCCAAAGCCAGGCCGGTTTAACAAATCTGTTTCTGCATACAACAAGTTTAAGGTGTCCTGGCGGTTTACCGTCGGACGGGTCATAATACCCAACATATAACCCGGGTTCATAACCAAGGCTGCTCTTAAGAATAATCAAATATGAAATATATCATACCTGTGACATTGAATCACATCGTTGGTTTTACCAACTTTTTGTAGTAAGGGTGATAACCCAAATCTTGAGTATTGATAATTCCTTCCATGTTGTGCCGGTTTATAATAAAACCGTGCCGGGTTGTGATAAACACCGTGTTACTCCATAAGAGGATGTTAACAACAAGGATCAAACCGGGCAAATAGTCTCCGGATTGACGTGAACTATGTTCCGTCAATTGATTGGTTAAAAAACTTTGTCGGTTTAAAAAACGCAAAAAAAGCAAAAAAAAAACCCTTCAAAGGATAGTGTAAATCAAGTGCAACGACAAAAACGTTTGCCAAAAAAGGTTTATTTAAGCTGATCAAATGGCGTTACCCTGGCCAAACACGACCAAGCTCCCGTTAGGTGTAACTATGGTTCTAGTCAGTCAGGTCCCCAAGTGATTCTGTGGCATTTATGCCGACCAAATGGCATGGTCATGGTTCGGGTTCGACCAAGACCCCAAGTGATTCTGTGGCCTTAGGCCGATCAAGAGGCATGACTGGTTCAGACATGACCAAGTCCCCAAGTGATCTGGTGGCTCTCGCCTATCAACAGGCATGGTATTGGTTCGGACACGACCAATCCTCCAAGTGATATAACACGATGCTTTTAGCAAAGCGAACTCAAGGGGTAAACCGGAGGCTGCTTTAGAGCAACTCCGTGTAACCTCACATGATGTAAAAGACCAGAGACCCCGCTTTATGAAGCAGAAGCCCCCATGTGATCAATAATATGTCAGGCCAGTAAGGCGGGATACCCATGTTTGAACCGCGCATCATGGCAGCAGGTCTTCTTTGGCAATTTTTAACTTTTTGCAAGAGATAAATTTTTCTTGAACCGGGATCTTGAACCAGATATGGAGACCTTCAAAGCTTGGTGGGAGACATCTTTCCCTTGAACCGGATTTTAAACCGGAATCTTCATTTTTAGCCGGAAATTTTCTGACGGCCTTTAAACTCGAACTTGCGAGAAGTTAATTCCTTTTTGAACCAGAAATTCTTAAACCGGATTTTAGAGCTTCAGAGCTTTGTCGGAGAACAAATTTCCCTTGTACCGGATTGTAAACCGGAATCCTTTTCTGATGACCCGAAACTTCTTCATTGAGCCGGGATTTTGTAACTATCATATACTTTCTAATCCGGAAATCTTCTGACAGTACGATGTGAATCCGGGACCGGGTTATCTTTCCCTCCAACGTATTGGGGTTCTTGACTTCACTAAAAACCGGCAACGTTTGCTAAGTCATATCATTGTAGCCCCCAAGTCTCAAGGTGACTCGAGGAGTTGGCTTGAGATTCTCCATATTTGACCGTGATATAAACCGGCATAACTTGTATATCATTGGTGTTGACAGCACGATGTGAATCCATAGAAGGTTGAGGTGACTGCGGCGGGTTATAAATGATCCCGTATGAGCCGTGTCAGCAACTCGGCCAATGGTTCCTTCCAACTGGATCCTTGAAGTTTTAACCAAACTGTAGGAGCGGCGACTTGTGTGCATGTCCATTGAACCATCCAGTGCAGACGACGGATGATGATAATTTGCCTCCAATTTGTGGGAAGAAAGGCGGGTTTCCCAAGTAGTGACTTGCTCATAGTCCATAAACAGTTCATCCAGACAAGTGCGGCCCGGTATGTTGATGTAGACCAGGCCACGAGCGACGGACGACAAAAGCGACCGTAACATCAGAGGCAGCTCGAATAGATGAATCGGCCGCGGCATTGTAAACCGGTGCGGACGCATAAATCGACCGTATGCTGAGGTAGACCGGACTGCAGGGGACGACGGCCTGTGCACGCTTTATTGGGTAATTCGCACGGTCCTGACGAGTTGATGCAGATTGGATCGCGATATAAACCGACATGGGTTATCCAAAAGCTCGGCGATATAATAATCCCTTTTTACAATAGACAATTTGTCCTGCATTGGAAAACTTGCAAGCCAAAGTAATTGCCCATTTTTTTAAGAAAGGAATATATAATATAAAAATATAATGGATCGATTTCACCTGATATGTTAGCCAGAAAATATCCACCGCGGAGTTGTTGATTGCCATGGTGAAACTGAAATCAATTACGGGCGAGTCGGCCATGCGAGAAGACAGATGAATTAGCCGTGGCGTTGAAAACCGGTGCGGACGAGCAAGTTGTCCTCCGCGTTGTAAGCCGTCGCGGTCGTAAAAGACGGCCACGGTGCTTTAAACCAACGGTTGCGAGAGATGGCCACAGTGTTGTAAGCCGGTGTGATCCGTATCCGCGGTGTAATGCCTCATTTGTAATGAACAATTTATCCTGCGAAACAATGCCACATACCAGAGTAACCATTCACACAAAAATTTATCTGTGTTATTAAAACAGACTGGACGGAACAGCTCCCAATCCGGCCATCTTGTAGCTGATAAAGAGATTCGGTTTCTCTAGTCGAAGATTCGTCAC
Organism: Triticum aestivum; assembly: GCF_018294505.1. NCBI lineage: Eukaryota > Viridiplantae > Streptophyta > Magnoliopsida > Poales > Poaceae > Triticum > Triticum aestivum. The sequence goes on from NC_057797.1 coordinate 214,830,067, forward strand.
CGGAACAAACGACAGTCGCCCCGCGAAACTCCGATCCGTACTCATAACTTCCTCCATGGATGACTCCCACGAAGGCACGCTTCATGGCTGGTTTAACCCGGGCAGATTGCGCACACTGAGCCGTCTCGAAGAGGTCGGTGCAGATGTCCGGCTCAGGGCCCGGTTCATTGATCTCGCCAATGAAAACGTGAATGCTACCAAAGGGGACCTGATACCTGTACTCAATTGAGCCGGCCTCGGGGCCCCAGCCTGCGTTGTCGATGTAGAGCTTGCCGCGGTGACTCTTAGTCATCCGGCCTATAGCGTAGCCCTCAAGTCCTTTAAAGCGGCCCTCCAAGAACCGGAAACCATCGTGCGATAGCCCCATGGTGGGCGCCAACTGTCATGGTTTTGTCACGGCAGATGTCCTAGAGAAAGGACTTAGTCGTGGAGCCATCACGACGGGTTAGCTTGAAGGGGTTAAAGAGGACACAAGGACGCAAGAGAGTTTATACTAGTTCGGCCCCTTCGATGAAGGTAAAAGCCTACGTCTAGTTGTGATGGAATTAATGGGGGTTTCGATGACTAGGGAGCAAACAAGCTTCGCCTATGTCTCGAGTTGTTGTCTGTTGTCCTTGAACCGTCGCCGGGTCGTCCCCTTATATACATAGGTGACGCCCGTCGGTTTACAGAGTCCCAACACCGGCTCATAGATGTGTCCGGTTTGGTATCTACTTATTCCTAACTTATAATACAAGTTACATATTGACGCTGGTTTACGGCTACAGGCTCTCAACCGATTATGGGTCTTGATCCCTCATCTACCTTCATGGCCTTTAACATACTTAACTACTGATGAAGTTAACCCGGCCCAGATAGGCCGGTTTACGCTCGGTAGTAATATCCCCAACAAAAACCGAGCTCTGGCACCTCTACAAATCCTTGCTTCCCTCTGCGAAGGGCCCATTCGTTTACTTTTATGTTGAGTCATCACCCTGTTATTAAAAAGCACCAGTTGGAGAGCACTGCTATCATTTGCATTCATTACTGTTAATTTATATTGGGTGTGACCATGATTGGATCTCTTTTACCATGAATTACAATGTCTAGTCAGTCCTTGATCTTTAAAGGTGCTCTGCATTTATGTTTTGCGGTCTCAGAAAGGGCTAGCGAGATACCATCTTGTTATATCATATTATGATTGTTTTAAGAAAGTGTTGTCATCCGAGATATTTTATTATGGCTTGCTAGTCGATTATGCTATTGATATGGGTAATCATGAGACGTGAGAATTATTGCAAATATGGTTAGTTATAATCTTTGCTGAAAACTTGAATGCTAGCTTGACATATTTACAACAACAAGAGCAAACAGAGTTTGTAAAAGTTTTTCTTTATTTGTTTCAGTTTGTCAACTGAATTGCTTGAGGACAAGCAAGGGTTTAAGCTTGGGGGAGTTGATACGTCTCCGTCGTATCTACTTTTCCAAACACTTTTGCCCTTGTTTTGGACTCTAACTTGTATGATTTGAATGGAACTAACCCAGACTGACGTTGTTTTCAGCAGAATTGCCATGATGTTGTTTTATGTGCAGAAGACAAAAGTTCTCGGAATGACCTGAAACTCCACGGAATATCTTACAATAAATAATAAAAAATCCTCACCAAAGATGAAGACCAGGGGCCCACACCCTTGCCACGAGGGTGGGGGCGCCCCCCTCCCTAGGGCGCGCCACCCTACCTCGTGGGCCCCCTGTTGACCTCCCAACTCCAACTCCAACTCTATATAACTGCTTTCGGGGAGAAAAAATTAGGAGAGAAGAAATCATCGCGTTTTACGATACGAAGCTGCCGCCAAGCCCTAAAACCTCTCGGGAGGGCGGATCTGGAGTCCGTTTAGGGCTCCGGTGAGGGGGATTCGTCGCCGTCGTCATCATCAACCATCCTCCATCACCAATTTCATGATGCTCACCATCGTGCGTGAGTAATTCCATCATAGGCTTGCTGGACGGTAATGGGTTGGATGAGATTTATCATGTAATCGAGTTAGTTTTGTTAGGGTTTGATCCCTAGTATCCACTGTGTTCTGAGATTGATGTTGCTATGACTTTGCTATGCTTAATGCTTGTCACTAGGGCCCGAGTGCCATGATTTCAGATCTGAACCTATTATGTTTTCATAAATATATGAGAGTTCTTGATCCTATCTTGCAAGTCTATAGTCACCTATTATGTGTTATGATCCATTAACCCCGAAGTGACAATAATCGGGATACTTACCGGTGATGACCGTAGTTTGAGGAGTTCATGTATTCACTATGTACTAATGCTTTGTTCCGGTTCTCTATTAAAAGGAGGCCTTAATATCCCTTAGTTTCCACTAGGACCCCGCTGCCACGGGAGGGCAGGACAAAAGATGTCATGCAAGTTCTTTTCCATAAGCACGTATGACTATATTCGGAATACATGTGTAGGGACCAGACCTCAAACAGTCTGATCTCTGTGCTTTAGTGTCATCCCTGGATCAGTAATGCTGACATGCACAGTACTTGAAGGATTTATAACAGAGTAGCAATCACACACTTAGTACATCGAATGTCTCAAAAGACAACTTATTACAATAAATATGGCTTAAGGCCATCTAATAACGATAACAGCGGAAGGCTTGGAAGATAAGTGAGTCCATCAACTCCAACGGCATCACTGAGTATAGAACCACGACCTAAAGGCACCTTACTCGTCGTCTGAAAAGTCTGCAACATGAATGTTGCAGCCCGAAAACGGGTCAGCACATGGAATATGCTGGCAATGTAACACATAGAGAGTAATGAAAGAATAAAGCTATACTACATGCATATTTGGATGGTGGAAAGTTCTATGGTTACAGTTTTTGCATAAAGCCAATTTTTCCCTACTGCAAAGGAATAAATTTTATTTAACTATCATGGTGGTTGTTAAACATTGAGAAGATAGACATCCTCTCAATCCCAATTAAGTATCATCATTAAAACCCAACAATATTAATTTAAAGTAACATGATGAGATTCACATGATAATCCAAGTACTAGATACTCAAGACGTCCATAACCGGGGACACGGCTAACCATGATTAGTTTATACACTCTGCAGAGGTTTGCGCACTTTTCCCCACAAGACTCGATCTCCTCCGTTGGGATTCTCGCACTACGTGATGTTTGAGAAACGGATGACAGAGACATAGTCTTTCAGAAGTGCTAGCACCTTACGATCGGGTAGACCGTACCAACCTACATCCCCTACATCTGCTAGTCTACCACTGTAAGAGTTCGCATGACTTAGCCAACTATGCTAGAGCCCATAGTAGCTTGTGGCTGCACACGGAAGTTTCTAGTATGAATAATATGATGATCCCTTTGAGCCTGGGTGGCGGTCCATAAAGAAAACAGGCACGCTGGAATACCCAGGTACCTCAATCCACCCAGATGTGTGTGTCGGATTTCGGGTTCCGGTAGACCCTTGAGGTTCGAACACTGGGGTGCGCATGGAGATTTCGCCTCCTACCTACCTGCACCCCTCCACCATGCTAAGATCTAAGCTATGGAAAGAACAACACAAGAGACACAGGGTTTATACTGGTTCGGGCCACCGTTGTGGTGTAATACCCTACTCCAGTGTGTGGTGTGGTGGATTGCCTCTTGGGCTGATGGTGATGAACAATACAAGGAAGAACAGCCTCGCGAGGGTCTGTTCTTGGCTGGGGGGATGAACTGCTGGGAGGAGTTCAGTCACCCTTCTCTCTCTCTCTCTATTCTCGATTGTCCCCCCCCCCACCTCTCGTGGGTGGCTGGTCCTATTTATAGAGGCCATGGTCCTCTTCCCTAATATCGAGCGGGAAGGGAGCCAACAATGGTGGGCTAATTTGAAGGGGGACAGCTAGTACCAGCTATCCTGACAAAAGTAGTCTTCGCCTGCACAAAGCTCTGGTGGTGACGCTGTCTTGGGCTCCACAATGACCTCCGTCTTGCAGTCCTCCTGGTCTTGGTCTTGTTGCACCGAAATGGCAACCTTTGCCTGATGCCTCGGTACTCCGCGGCTGTGCTCACCCCCTTTGCACCAAAGGGGAAAGGAGGACACTGCGCGGGCTGGCACCCGCCTGGCGCCCTTGGTCGTCATGGCTTGCATCACGGGCACCTCATGAGGTACCCCGTCTTGATCTCTCCGCCTCCTCGCGAGCCAGCCTGACGAGGCCGTTCCTGAGGAAGCTCCGTGTCGTCCGCCCCGCGAGGCTTGGCCCCTCGCGAGGGTCTTGGGTCTGTGTTGATGAAGATGGGCCGTGCTGGGCCCCCCTTTGAGCCACGCCGCAGGCCGCAGGCAGGCAAGTCTGGGACCCCCGTTCCCAGAACGCCGACAGTAGCCCCCGGGCCCAAGGCGCGCCCGGGCTTGGCCGTGCGGGGAGGCGAAAGGGCAAGAGCGAAGCACCGCGGGCCCTAACAGCCTGCGGTCTTGGGCGCCACGTGGCGGTTGATTGGACGTGGGCGTCTCCACTTCCCCATGGCGCCTCGGCAACTGCACGGATTGGACAAGTCCCTGCATGCAAAGCGGGTCATAATTACCTGCGATCGTGGGGGCCGTCGGTTGGCCCTCGCCAGCTATAAGTACGGATCGGCGCGCGCCCTTCCAGTTCATCCCCCCTTGCTTCTCCTTCTTCTTCATGGCCCAGTCGAGGAGGTTCTCGGCCGCAGAGAAGGGGAAGGCTCGCCAGGTTGAGCCTGCCTCTCCCCCGCCCAAGCGTGGCCGAGGGCGCCCTCGCAAACATCCTGTGGCCACCACGGCAGCTCCCCGCGGCCGTGGAGACGATTTCCAGCACAACGACGGGCGGATTGCTGCGGCCGGGGGGCGCACTCCGGCTACGCGTCCCCCTAGGCCGCACTTTCGCGCTGCTGAGGTGCTGCCGGAGTTCGTCGTGTGGTCGACGGAGCCGACTAGCACCCGGCTGCCACTTCCTCGCTTCCTCCTCGGCGAGCTCCCGGCCGGTGCCCCGGGCGGCCTCTGGCTTCAGGCCGACGGCTGCTGCAGCCGGGCCTCATGGGCTTCACTGGAGGTCTCCGTAGCCGGGAGCCTGGCTCTGGCCCGCGGTTGGCAGACGTTTGCCCGCGCGCGTGGCCTGAGTCGTCGGTGCACCCTGCACTTCAAGTTCAACGGTGATGCCACCCTCTACGTGAGGGTGTTTGGGGAAGATGGTCGTCGCGCAGGGTGCTGCCTCGAGGGCGACGACCGCGGCCGGGAACCCAGCTCCGGCGATGATGGAGAGGGCAGCGCTCACGTGGCTGGCGGCGCTCAGGGTTCCCCAAGCTTCTCCGGTTCTTCTTCAGGCGGCGACTATTCTAGCGGTGGCCGCGGTCAGCCTCCACGCCGTCGTATCTACTTGGGAGGTGGTAGCGTGTCCGCCCGCTGTCGCGCCCCGGTGAAGCCCGAGAGGGAGTCTGCCTGAGCCCCGGAGGCAGCTCGGGTCTTCCCTGCGGGCCGGTGTGAGGCGAGCTGCGCCTGATTTGTTCTTTCCTTTCCTTTTTCCTGCGTAAAAAGACAGTAGTGTGGAGCCCCGCGGGGGCGTGTTTGGGTTATTGTTGTTAATCATCGTTTTGCTTCCGTTATCGTACCTTCCGGCTACGTGCCCGCGCGTGGATAGTTCCCGGCCCCAGCCATGGGGGGCGACCGACCCAGGCCCTGTGTTCGTGTCGCGGTGCCCGTGGGGTACGGACTGGAGGGGTGCTCCTGTAATGGGCCCAGGTCGCGAACCCTTTGAACGACTAGGATAGGAACACTCGCGAGGGTGCTCGGCTGCCCCCCCCCCCACTCGCGAGGCCTTGCATAAGAGAAATCGAGGCAGGAGAGTGAAAAGTCGAAGAACCACAAGCCAAAGATGGCAACAACTTTAATAAAACTTCGAATGAGAAGGAACAAGCCAACTGCGGAAAGCAAATGAAAAGCCGCGTCCGGCACCTAATCTAGTCTTCGACGTCTTCTCACCAGTGCGGAGCTAAGTGTTGCCACTGGGCGTGGGAGGGAGCCCCAGGGCCTGAGGCCGGCGCTCCTGAGACTCCGGGGCGTGTACAGCCCCAACTCATTATTACGTGAGAGTGTCACGGTCCGCGAGCTTCACAGGCATTGGCCTTCTTCACAGGCTCCCGTCCTTTTCCAAAACGCGACAGCTTCACAGGCGTTGGCCTTCTTCATAGGCTCCAGGCCTTTTCCAAAACACGATAGCTTCACAGGCTCTGGGCCTTTTCCAAAACGCGACAGCTTCACAGGCATTCGCCTTCTTCACAGGCTCCGGGCCTTTTCCAAAACGCGACAGCTTCACAGGCGTTGGCCTTCTTCACAGGCTCCGGGCCTTTTCCAAAACGCGACAGCTTCACAGGCATTCGCCTTCTTCACAGGCTCTGGGCCTTTTTAGGGGTAGAACCTCTGGAGGTGCTGGATGTTCCATGCATTCTGGACCGGCACCCCCTCCTGAGTCTCCAAGCGCGTGGAGCCGGGCCTAGAAACATGAACAACTTTGAACGGGCCCTCCCACATGGGAGAGAGCTTGTGCAGCCCCTCCCTGGAGAGAACCCGCCTGAGCACGAGGTCTCCTACCTCAAGAGTTCTGGGGCGGATGTTGCGGTAGTGATATCGCCGCAGTGCTTGTTGGTACCTCGCCGCTCACAGCGCGGCTTCTCGGCGACGTTCCTCCCCCAGCACGAGGTCCATCCCCTGCATGGCGTCCTGCTGCACCTCGTCGAATGCCAGGACCCGCGCGGAGCGACGTCTGACCTCGTGAGGGAGGACCGCTTCGGCTCCGTAGACCAGGAAGAACGGGGTCTCTCCAGTCGGCTTGGTCGCGGTTGTGCGGATGGACCACAATACGGACTGAAGCTTGTCGTACCAACCTCTGCTGCAGGCCTCCAGCTTCTTCTTGAACGTCCTGGTCTTGAGGCCCCTCAGGACCTCTGCGTTGGCTCGCTCGGCCTGGCCGTTGCTTCGGGGGTGCGCCATCGAAGCGTAGCATATCTGTGTTCCAAGGTTAGCACAGTATGTTTTGAAGAGGTTACTGGTGAACTGCGAACCGTTGTCCGTGATGATGCGGTTCGGCACCCCGAACCGGCTCACGATGCCCTTGATGAACTTGACCGCGGAACCCGTGGGAATGGTGTGGACAACCTCTACTTCAGCCCACTTGGTGAACTTGTCCACGGCAACGTAGAGGTAGCGGTAGCCCCCTGGCGCCCGAGGAAACGGGCCCAAGATGTCCAGCCCCCAGACTGCGGATGGCCACGAAAGGGGTATAGTCTGCAGGCCTCCTGCTGGCTGATGGATCTGCTTGGCGTGGAACTGGCAGGCCTCACAAGCTTTCACTAATTCGACAGCGTCATTGAGCGCGGTGGGCCAATAAAACCCACTGCGGAATGCCTTGCCGACGAGGGTCCGTGATGATGAATGATGTCCACAGTCTCCGCCGTGTATATCTTCCAGCAGTTCCTTCCCTTGCTCCCTGGAGATGTAGCGCAGTGATACATCGTTTGGTCGCTTCTGGTAGAGCTCTCCATACTTGATGCAGTATGCCGTGGCCTGGCGTGCCACTCGCTCCGCTTCCTCCTCCTTCTCCGGCAAGGTCCCTTGTGTTAAGTAACTCCGGAGCTCCGTGATCCAGCATCCCTCCTGAGGTTCCATCGTCAGGAGCAGGCGTGCTCCTTAGGCCGGGCCACAGGCCAGAGCTCCCCTGGCAGGTGGCTAGGGGAGCTCCTCCCGAGGCTGAGCCGTGTTTGACATTGACGGCAGGGCTGAGGGCTTGAAGAGACGCTCCTTGAAAATGCCAGGCTCCTGAGGTAACCGCCTGGACGCCCGTTTGGCGATGTCGTCGGCCTCCTGATTGGTGCCACGGGGCACAAGCTGCAACTCCAACCCCCAGAACTGCTTCTCCATCCTATGGACCTCCGCAAGGTAGGCTTCCATGTGCTCATCTTTCGGCTCGTACACCTTGTTGGAGAAATTGACAAGGAGCTGTGAATCGCCCTTGATGGTGAGGCGTTTCACTCCCAGGGCAGCTGCGGCCTTCAAGCCCGCTATTAAACCTTCATACTCCGCTATGTTGTTGGAGACCTTTTCACCTTGCTGGAAACAGAGCTACACAGCGTAGTAGAGCTTGTCCTGAGTGGGCGATATAAGCACCGCCCCAGCCCCATCGAAGTACATGACCCAGCCTTCTGGCGCCTCGCTTCCCGGGGAGAGGGACCAGTCCTCGTCTGCCTTGAGGCCTGGTGCCTCCGTCCATTCTACCACAAAATCCGCCAACGCTGCTCCCTTGATGACTCTGGTCGTGCTGAATTCGAGCCGAAACGCTTGTTGTTCTATGTTCCACTCAGCGACCCTTCCAGCTGAGTTAGGGCTCCTGAGCACTCTCTCCAGGGGGTATGACGAGACGACCTTGATGGGGTGACCCTGAAAGTAGTGCCGCAGCTTGCGCGAGGCCACCAGTAGTGCGAGGAGGAGTTTCTGAGGCATGGGGTACCGTGCCCTCGCATCCCGCAACACCGTGTTCACGAAGTACACAGGGTGCTCAACGAGGTTGGGTGCGTCAGTGCTGGCGGCTCCCTTCGGAGACCATGGCGCCTCTTGAGGCGATGAGGCCTCCTGAGACTGGCCATCTGGGAGAGGGGCCTCTTCCGCCTCTGGTGCACTCCTCTATGGCGGCTGATCCTCCTCAGCCGCGGTGGAGGTTTCTGTGGGCCTTCCTTGTTCCTGTTCTGCCTTGTCCCGGGCTGCTGCCGCGGTTTTGATTCGACGCTCTTCTTTAACTGCCACCAGGGCTGCGCTGGCCGAGTAGGGAGTGGCGGCGAGGTAAAGCACCAGGGGCTCTTGAGGGCGTGGAGCTGCCATGACCGGTGGGCTCGTCAGGTATCTCTTGACTTCCTGGAACGCCTTGTCGGCCTCTTCAGTCCACTCAAAGGGCCCCTTTTTCTTCATTAGCTGGAAGAAGGGCAGCGCTTGTTCCCCCAACTTGGAGATGAAGCGCCCTAGCGCGGTCACGCGCCCCGTGAGCTTCTGCATTTCTCTGACGGTCTTTGGCGGGCTCATGTCTTCCACCGCCTTGACCTTTTCCGGGTTAGCCTCGATGCCTCGATGGGACACGAGGAAACTCAAGAGCTTGCCCGAGGGGACTCCGAACACACACTTCTCTGGGTTGAGCCGTAGGTTCACTGCGTTGAGGCTCGCGAAGGTTTCCTCCAGGTCTTGTATCAGGGTCCTAGCCTCCCGAGACTTTACCACAATGTCATCAACGTAAGCTTCAACATTCTTCCCGAGCTGCGGGCCCAAGGTGATGTGCATCAGCCGCTGAAAGGTCGCCCCTGCGTTACGCAGCCTGAATGGCATGCATGTGTAGCAGTACACCCCACACAGGGTTAGGAAGGCTGTCTTTTCAACGTCTTCTACCGCCATCTTGATCTGGTGATACCCAGAGAAGGCAACCAAGAAGCATAGCAGGTCGCATTCCGCGGTGGAATCGACGATCTGGTCGATGCGGGGGAGCGGGAACGGATCTTGCGAGCGTGCTTTGTTGAGGTTGGTGAAGTCGACACACATGCGCTCCTTCCCTTCCTTCTTTGGCACGACGACAGGGTTGGCCAACCAATCCGGGTATTGCACCTCGCGAATGACCCCAGCGGCTTCTAATTTGCAGGTCTCTTGGACGATGAAGGCCTGCTTTTCTGTGGACTGCCGCCTGGCCTTCTGCTTCACAAGGCGCACGTTGGGGCACACATTAAGGTGATGCTTGATTACACTCCTAGGGATCCCTGCCAACTGGTCAGGCTCCCAAGCGAATACCTTCTTGTTTGCGCGCAGGAACCCGACCAGGGCCTCCTCCTACTCGGGTTCGAGGTTGGCGCCTATGGTGGAAGTGGCGTTGGTGGACCCGTCCTCATCGACAGGTATCTGCTTGGTTTCTGCCTTGTCTTGGGTGAACAATTGTTTCTTCTTGGCGGGTGCAGCCCCCTTGGGCTCGGGAGTCTCCAAGTCGGCGGGCTGTGCCGATGCCGCCGTCTTGAAGGCGAGCTTGAGCACCCGCAGCGCGCTTCCGGTGTCCCCGTGCACGATGAGGACACCGCTGCTCCGTGCGGAAGTTGTTGTAGGTGCCGAAGGTTACTGGGAGCCGGATCTGTCCCAAGGAGCTGGATAATCCGCCCCCAACGCCTGAGAAGGGCCGGCTGGGTTGCAGCCGTTCCAGGGGTATGCAGAGGAGGTTGAAGGCCTCGACCGAGAGCACGCTGAGGCCCGCACCGCCATCAATGAGAGTTCTGGTGACGACCACCTGGCAGATGGTGGGGGTGCATAGCATGGGGAGCGCACCCGAGCAGGCCGAGTTGGAGAGGTGGTCCTCCGAGCTGAAGGTCAGGCCGGTCTCGGGCGCCGCCCGGTCCGGGAGAGCCCCCTGCTGTGTGGAAGCGGCGCTGACCCGACGGATGAACGGCTTGACGTGGTGACTTGTAGGCGGCGCCTGCGAGCCGCCCAGGAGGGCCGCGACGACCGGGGGTGTTGGTGTAGCGCGATGGGCGGGGAAGAGGCTGCGGGGCTCTTCCCGAGAGGCCACGGAGGCTGCCGGCAGGTGGAGCAGCCATGTGCGCGGAGCGCCGGTGAGGGCCATGGGGAGCCAGTTGGCCACGACCCTATCGTCACCTCCGGCTTCGAGGAGGGCCTCCTCGCTCGCCAGCAAGAGGCCAGCGAGTCTGTCGCGCCGCTGTAGCACAGCGGCGTCGTTGGCTTGAACTTGTTCGGCCACCGTACCCATTGCAGGGCTGGGGCCAGGGCTCGGAGCCCCCTGGCCCCCATGCTGGTGCCGGCGGCCGGAGCGGGCGACGCGCTACTCATCGCGAGGCAGGCCGTGGCGGTGGCGGAAGAGAAAACTCTGGCGCACCCCTACCTGGCGCGCCAAATGTCAGATTTCGGGTTCCGGCAGACCCTTGAGGTTCGAACACAGGGGTGCGCGTGGAGATTTCGCCTCCTACCTTCCTGCACCCCTCCGCCATGCTAAGATCTAAGCTATGGAAAGAACAACACAAGAGACATAGGGTTTATACTAGTTCGGGCCACCGTTGTGGTGTAATACCCTACTCCAATGTGTGGTGTGGTGGATTGCCTCTTGGGCTGATGGTGATGAACAATACAAGGAAGAACAGCCTCGCGAGGGTCTATTCTTGGCTGGGGGGATGAACTGCTGGGAGGAGTTCAGTCACCCTTCTCTCTCTCTCTCTCTCTCTCTCTCTCTCTCTCTCTCTCTCTCTCTCTCTCTTCTCGATTGCCCCCCCCCACCTCTCGTGGGTGGCTGGTCCTATTTATAGAGGCCCTGGTCCTCTTCCCTAATATCGAGCGGGAAGGGAGCCAACAATGGTGGGCTAATTTGAAGGGGGACAGCTAGTACCAGCTATCCTGACAAAAGTAGTATTCGCCTGCACAAAGCTCTGGTGGTGACGCTGTCTTGGGCTCCACAATGACCTCCATCTTGCAGCCCTCCTGGTCTTGGTCTTGTTGCACCGAAATGGCAACCTTTGCCTGATGCCTCGGTACTCCGCGGCTGTGCTTGCCCCCTTTGCACCAAGGGGAAAGGAGGACACTTCGCGGGCTGGCACCCGCCTGGCACCCTTGGTCGTCATGGCTTGCCTCACGGGCACCTCATGAGGTACCCCGCCTTGATCTCTTCGCCTCCTCATGAGCCAGCCTGACGAGGCCGTGCCTGAGGAAGCTCCGTGTCGTCCGCCCTGCGAGGCTTGGCCCCTCGCGAGGGTCTTGGGTCTGTGTTGATGAAGATGGGCCATGCTGGGCCCCCCTTTGAGCCACGCCGCAGGCCGCAGGCAGGCAAGTCTGGGGACCCCCATTCCCAGAACGCCGACAGTGTGTCTAAGTTGCCACCTTAAATAAACCATTAATTTATCAATCTCACATCTGTCATGGATACACTCACCCAATCCACGTCTACTAGCATAGCATGGCATAATAAGCAAACGCAGAAGTAACTCCCAAGGGTTTGATAATAAAACAGGTAATAGGTACTACCTCATCTACTTCCCAAAACCCACAATTTAATTAGATCCTAATCATGCAATTGTTTGAGGATTGATCTAATGCAATAAAACTGGGTAGTAAAGAGGTATGATCAAAGTGTTACTTGCCTTGCTGATGATCCGCGAAACCTAGCGATTCAAAGTAGCAAGCGGCGCACTCCGGGTACTCTATCGCAAACAAACAAGCATACAATAAGTACTCATCTAATGCACGGGTAAAACTCAAATATGAAAACTAACCAGAAAGTTCAACTTAAGAACTCTGGTTTGCAAAAAGAATCAACTCGAACGAAACAACGAAAGTCAAACAGCAAAAGAAACAAACTTTGTTTACTAATTTGGATCTAGGTCAAATTTTACAGATGCAAAAACTTATTTGAGTTGGTTAAACGGAAAGAGGGTTTCGAGACGAAACTCCACGCTTGAATCGCCTAATTCCGATAAACGAGCGAAGAGATAAACTAAAACAAAAATTGGATCAGAAATCGCGATCAGAAATAACCGTGGAAAATCCGAGAAAAAGAAAAACTGACGAATAGATTAACGAACGAACGTTCGTTATCTGAAACTAAACGGTGAACACGTTCGTTAAAACGAACGAACGAGCAAACGCTCGCTAAACAAATAAACCGGAAAAAATGATTTATAAAAAAATGAAACTAGGGTTTCTAAAAAACGGATCGGGTTTAAAAAAACCGGACCACGGTGGCGGCGGCTATACCTCCGGCGGGGCTCCGGCGGCTCCGGCGGGGCGACGGGACGGCGCGGGGTGGCGGGGCGGTGGCGGCTACTGGCGGCGGCGCTAGGCGGTGGCGGCGGCT